>NW_009630679.1:94277-127080 GCF_000690535.1 Cariama cristata | reverse complement strand
TGGAAGGGGAAGGAGGAAGATAGATTTCTAAAAAAGCCATATGGGTTGTCCAGTGGCTGGCGAGGATAGCGTTAACTTTCCCAGGAGGAGAGGGGAAGCTGCAGCTGCATGCCCTTGGCACAAGGATTGGCGGGCACCTGCCAGTGAAGGACATGAGGTGGGGCCCAGCCCAACGGAATTACGGTTTTCTCCCAAGGCAACAGGAGCGGGTGCACTGTCATCTACATAGGCTTTTGTTACATGGAAAAAGGCAAGTGCTCCTGGAAAAAAGCTTGTTATGCAGATGGTTTGTATGTGAAATTTGCTTTCACAAAGATAATAGTTTGTTTTGCTTAGGCGTAGACTGTGGCAAACTAAATGCTTTTTGCTAAGTGTAATTTTTTTGCTGAATAATGCCTTTATTTTTTTTTCTCTGAGTGTGTGCTCTTGCGGTGCCTGCATAGATTTTGGGAAAAATATTAATCTCTCCAGCCATGGCTTTCCTATGTTATAATGTTTTAGTTCACTATGGTGCCAAAATGGATATCCATTTCTTCTTATCTTATACACAGAAAGGTTAAAAAAATATCTTCTTCCTTGTCATGCAAATATAACTGTCCTAACATCTGTTAGTATAGGGCAAGCTGGTTAGGGGGAGTAATCAAACAAAGTCTTGTGTACCTAAACTGCAGTTCATTTTGGGTGCATGGTCCATCAAGCATTCTTCTCTCAGTATCCTTGAAACCTACACCTTTTCAAGAGGCTTCGGTAACACAAAGGCCTTGTGTACACAAGAGAAGTGTAGTGATTAAATTAAGTAGGTTTAGAGATCAGTTTAGTTAAACAAGTCATTGCCGCCTTTAGACATTCTTACTTCAGTTTCAGAGCACCTTATGCTAATGTTTCCAAGTTAAATCAACATAAACCATTCTTAAAGCAAAAAAAACTCCAGCAAACTTGGTGTGTAAACAGCATTAATTAGTCAAATCGGTTGCTGAAACAAGCCTCTCGGATACAATTGCAGGTTCTTATATGAAGCGTCTTCTCCTTAATGCTTTATTGCAGACACAGTAGAAAATTATAGATTAAGATAGGGTTGTTAGTTTTACATTGATGGTACAACTAAGAATGGATTTGGCATGGGAAAAAAAAGATTGCTAGCCCATCTCCCTCTCACCTGGCAGTGGTGCCAAATGCCGAATCAATCGCTGTGCATTTATGTTCTGAGGGCTCTGTAGGATGATGGGAAGACAAAGAATCTGAAAAGTTAGGAGGAATGTTGATAGTAAACTGGTTACCACTTAAGAGGTTCAGCTGAGAGATGAAGAAATATGCCATTAAATTTTTTTTGGCTTGTTTCGTTTGGAAATTTATTACTTTGCGCTCATGTGAAACACTAGGTCGATGTAGTGAAATCACAGTGACATCAGACATTAGAATATTTTCTGATAGGAGGATTTTTTCTGAAGTAGCATTTGTGGAGAAATAAGTTCATTTTTGTCTATCCAGTTGAGTGAAAAAGTAGCTCTTACCAAGTATGTATGAGTAATTGCATTTCGTTCTACCTAATTTACTACAAGCGTTTAGTTTTATGACTTTTTTTCAGTTTTAGAACATATGAAGAATAAAATGCATGTTGAACATCCATTGGTGTGATTGTGAGATACGGTTCTCAGGTGAGCTTTAAAATAGTTGAGAATATACCTACCTACCATTTAGCACAAATAGAGTTTTTTCGAGGATAAGCCTCTGACTGAATGGTGCCATTGAGGTGACCTGATCTGGCAGAGTAGGGAACAGGCTAACACAGATAGTAGTTCTACTGAAATTTAAATTAGTTTGGTTTTAGATGGAATTAAAGTCTGCTTTATCAAGAGTCATTCTCGAGATGGGGATATTTTGAAAGCATACTTACTAAACACTGGTCTGGGCTTCTGTCTAGGTGTCTGATTTCTATCAGTGATGTTTCCGTGTTTGGAATAAGAGGAAGCTCGAATGAGGTAGAGTGTGTGACATGTTAACGAGGCTGAATTGGTTACACACATTCAGAGAAAGATTGCAAAAAGCAGCCAAAATGTTTAATTATTAAAGCATCTCGCATGATAAAAACTGTAAACACATGCTTTAATTTAAATCTATTATTGTGTAGGTATTAAAAGCAAGTCTAATTCTTTAAATTACATGAGGGCTCTCAGTAAGCCTTAATTTTTACAGAGGAGAGTCTTGTTTGTCAACACTGTTTGCTCCAGTTTAGCTGGCAAAACAGAAGTGTTTTTTACTGTGAATAAGGGCCTGGTGAGATAAGATGTTTCAAAAATTCCTGTTCCTAACCACTTTAAATGAAGTTCTTTCTTGTATGTTTGCTAAAAGAGAAAGCTAATAGCTTGCACTTGTGGCGAACTATTCTCCCACTTGCTCTGCAGCTGTAGGCAAATCATCTGAGTAGCTAAGGTGGGCCTGGCGAGTGCTGTTGAATCCAAGTGGTAGGCATGGTCCGGTTCCTCTGACTTGCGAAGCGTGTTATCAATAAAGATAAGCAGATTTTTGTCTTGTGGGCACTTAGCTTAAGTCAATAAATAGAGCTTCTGTTGACATCTTTGGCCAGTTCCATTGGGTGTTCTCGTAACTAAATATTTGCAGGATCAGAATTTATCTCAGGATATTAGTTGGACGTGCAGTGTTTGGTTCAAATAGAGATTACCCATCCCTCTCTGCATTATGCTTCTGAGATCAAGCTTGAAGTTATCTTTGTTTCAGAATCTCTAATTAACAGCTTGTGGAATAAATGTCTGCAGTTAGTGGAACTGTAAAATAAATATTTATGTGACCAAATTTTTAATTTGTGCTTTGTAGGTGTATGTAGAGATCACTCTTTCTGCGTGTTTAGAGGATAAAAATACAGTGAATTTATTTTAGTATGTGCGAATTTCATCCTTGTAAATATGTGGAGTTTCTTTGTTAGTGTTGTTTTGGTTTTTTAACCTGAGACTAAGCAGTGATTTGCAATGTCAGGAGTTATGTGCTGTAAATAACACTCCAGGTACGTGTATTTACACAGTGACTGATTTATAAAATATAGGTTGCAATGCTCAGAACAAAGTAGAAAAACAATTATATTCTTAAATGGATTGGAAGATGACTACTAAATTAAAATATGAAGCTAGAAATGGTCCTAAAATTGTAGGTACTTATCTTTCAGATTTCACTGAGGATCTGTCTCAGAAGAATTTGGCACTTTCTATATGTCTTCCTGTATGCTACTCTGATTAGATATTCACAGAGGGATAAACTTGAAAGGATTACTGGTGAACAGGCTAGTGGGTGAATTTTTTTCTCCTGGATCCACACGGTAGATTTTGGCACACATGATTTTGAAGAATGTTTTTCAGATTTAGGAATTGCTGATCAGCTGTGATACTGGTGTTTTTGCACATCTAAGAGGAGAAATTGTTAATAATTTACAGTCAAAATAAATGTATTTTACCTTTTGGTGAATTTGGATGAACGTATTCTGTAAATTGTGTTTTGTTTTTTTTTTTCCACATCAAATAGTCTCTTAAATACCAGCTGGCAGAGAAGTTGCCAGTTGCCTTTTGCAGAACAGGTGATTTTTCACAGCAGTTACTTGATTCATTCCATAGCTGTCATTTTTCAAGGAATAGATTACAGCAAACATTCCTAAAAGTAAGGATTTTCCTCTTGACCCTTATCAACACCAAGTCTGAAACGATGGAAACTTGCAGAGCTTGTTGCCCACTGTGGAGTTTCTGATTTCCAATCCCTTTTGTTTATCGCTCGTGATACTGTTTGGGTTAGAGCCCATCTTTTCCCCTCTGCTCCTTTCTGTTCCCCTTTAAAATGCATGATTAAATCCCAAAGACGTGGCAAGTTTTCCTTGTGCTTGAAACTGCCATTTCTCTCTGATATATGGATTATTTTTTTCCCGGTTCTTTTTCTCTCCGCAGCTGCTCTCTGCATTACTGTGTTGTGCGTTAATTGCTGGGCAGTTGTCTTGGAGGGAGCGCCTCCACCCCTCGCTATGCATGCCTTCCTCCCATTGACGCTAATGGGACTTAATCACTATCAAAGGGGAAATAAACCATGGAGAGCCTGGCCCATCGCTTCACGAGTGGGATGGCATGGGATTTTGTAGCTTGCCCCAGAATGCTTGCCTTTCTGCGCAGAAAGGGAACTTGGTGTCGGTTTTGCTAATATTGGGGAGGCGTTGATACTTTTTATGCTGAACTTCAGGACCACGTCTTGCACTTTCTCAATTTCGACTAGCAACAAACTAGATGCATCTCATTTTGTAAATTCCTTGGGGTGGTGGTTTTCTGGTTTGCTTGGTTTTGTTTGATTTTTGTTGGTTTTTTTGTTGTTGTGGTTTTCCTTGTTGTTTTTTTGTTGGGTTTTTGGCTGTTGTTTTTTTTTTTAATTTTAATTCTCTCATTCCTCAAGCAGTAAGGATGCTTTGTTGCTTTAAGGTGCTAGAGATTATACCTAGCTTTCCTGATTTTGGTGTTACCTGTTCTTTAAACATTAGTCCTTTTGTCAATTATGCATTAGTCTATTTGCCTTTCATCTTGACTGTTTCTTTTCAGGGATTTACAATGTTGTTGAGTTAAGGATTCTCACAGTAAATGGTAATGGAGAAATACTGTTAAGTAAGTTTGTTTAAGAGTGCTGATTAAGTAAATGTAAGTCCATTGCCTTAAGACATTGTTTAAAGGGGCTTCGTTTTCCTTCTTGTAGTAGAAAATGTAGTTTTAATGAACTTGATTTTTATTTGTCAAGCACTAAGTTTTACCTACTTGCTATGCTTAAGATAAAAAAAAAGTAGTGATACCCTCATTGTTCTTAATAAAATAGATTAATAAATTGTAAGAAGATTAAGCATTTTAGCTTCTGGCCTTTACACTTAAATTCAGAATATACTTCTGGAGCCAAAAAAAATTATATGCCAGTGTTTCATGCTCTGCTTTTGAAGTACTGCAGTTCTGGAGTTTCCAGGTAAACTAAATGGTTCTCACCTACAAGAGTGTGTCATTTGAAAATCTGTCTTTCATTAGTGGGAGAATGAATGATTCTTCCTTGTGTTTAGGCAAAACAGTAATTCAGTGGGTAGGTTAAGTTATTCTCTAAGTTAAAGTCATTGAAGTTTTGCCAAGTAAGACTTTGTGTGATATCATAATTTACATGAGGTCTTGCTTTTCATCCAAGGACCTTAAAACATTTTCTAAATGTTAATTAGGCTGTGCAGTGTTTCTCTGAAACATATAGCCCATTTTTCAGAAATATAAACTGGTACTCAGAGATGTCAAATGACGCTTTTAAGACTAGTAAGAAATAGTCTTGAATCTTAAGCCCTGCTTTAACTTTGAGATAATGCTGCTGTTGAGACCCCTTTTCATAAACTTTAACAACCGAAGAATACATAATTTTCATCATCTTCCAGCTTCATAGTGAGTCCCACATTTTGCTTTTAGGACATATTGATGATTGTGTGTGTTCTTGTTCATTGAAAGTATCTAAATAGTGCGAGGGCTGTGCTCTCGTCCCCTGAAGTGGTGGTTTTTATAGCATGAGATGACGGGTATACGTTGCCTGCCCTGCGGTGTGTCAGGAGAGGGCAGGTGAGCCTCTCGGGAGCTGAGCTGGTGGGATTTGAACGCTTACAGTTTGGTTGGGAAATGGTCCCTGGAGTGAACTACATTTAAGACCACGCTTAAATTTTGTCTTGGAAGCAGCAAACTGGAACAATTTGAAACAGAGCGAGGGCATAAACTAACAGTTAGGGAGTACAGATAATCACATGCCCTGTGTTCAAATTTGTTTGCTCTGGTCCCCTTTTTTATTTAGCACTGTAAGACCAGGAAGTCCATGAGGGTGCTATTTTTTTAAATATCTCTGAACCTACTGGGGTAACTGATAAAACTTTTGGCATGGCCTTAGGACAATCTTGTCTAATGCACAGGGCTTTATGTACGGCTTAATTAATGCAATTACTTTTATTCTGTTTTCTGTAATTGCTTTTAAACAAAGTTTAGTATAGTTTTTCCTTCAAGCCCACAGCTTGATTCTCAATTTGAGTGAGTTCTGAAATTAACTGTGGGGTTTTTTTTAGAGGGAGTATTTTTTCAAGTTTGTAATTGTTTGGTCTTTTACTCCTTAGGTATAATTAGTCTAAGAATCTACAGGGAAGATTCTGTCCCATGTCCAATGTGGAATTTGTTGCCAAAATTACTAATTACCCACAAAAGTTATTTCAGGAGACCGTGCAATTTTTGACAAAGATTAAGACATAACTTTGGCAAGCACCTTTAGGTATTCAGGGTACTGAATAGTAACAGTAATTATTAAGATTCATACTTATTATCCAAAAAGGAAAAAAAAAAAAGAGAAAAGCACATGAATCTATTGGTTTGTCTCCTCAGTTTCAGTTCACTGTCAGGTTAACATTTCAAATCCTAGAAATATTATTTAAATAGAGGAAATGGAGGTAACTATTGTAATTTAAAATATGCAGAATTCTTTAACAGGAACTTAATGCACTGCTATTTTTTTATCTCAAAAACAGTATTTTGGTGTATTATTTCCTTCCTTTTTCAAATCACCTGCTCATGTACGTGTGTATAATCTTGTATTTTCTGAATTGCACACACACCACACTTGCCCGGTGCACAGAAGATCAGTTACATTGCCACTACCTCTTTTGCCTTTACTGAAAAATGTAATTATGCTGCAACAAAGGCGGCACAAGGTTGCATATCCATTTTCTGTGTTGCATCTGAAAAATACTGAGAAGAAAGCGTGCTAAAGCATTAGAAACACTTAAGATAGCATTTATCTGCCCTAAGGTTAGCCTTCTAAAAGACAGGTGTTTTGTTTAACCTGGTCGTCTCTCATCCTGCTATAATGAGTTGAGAGAGAGAGGTAGCATTGTCAGTCAGTCGCTAGATCTGCCTGGTTTTGATGCCTGTTAGAGGTGCGTGGCCTTGGCCCACGATGTCTGTTTTTCTGTTTCTTCTTGCTGGAAGGGTAAGTGAGTATAGATGCCTAGGATCAAATGAGATGCACTTTGGATACCCTTAAGTTCAGAGGAAGTACCTAGACTTTCCAAGTAAGTAGTCAGGTATTCTATTTCCTTAAAACTGCCTGTCTAAATGTCTGTTTACCATGTGAATTCACATAGCTGGTGTTTGATTTAACACTACACAGCCAGATACAATTTGTCTGAGTCTTCCTTCTAAAGGACAGCCTGTTGGAAGCACAATTTACATGCACTGAGTGTTTCTTCACCATTGCAAGCTTGGTGACCCTTTTTTCTGTTTTTCACTTTTCCCTGTTTTTGCATGGTTGGTAGGTCTCAATATTTTCACATTGAAGAATGGGTTACAAGAAATAAAAATGATATTGAGGCACCCTTTGCAAAGATTTCCTGGTCTGTAAAATGTCCATTTTGAGAGTCAAGTCCTTCATCAATGGCTGAGATAAACTATTGCATAACTGGACAGGTACTTTGAAGTTTGTCCGATTACTGGGATCCACACAAACAGAGAGGAGATCTTCAAATAGAGCTACTGAGGCATACTTGGAGGTGTTTCCTTTTCTTTCTCTACTCCTCATTCCGTAACTTGGTAGAGCTCTAGGATTAGACCTAGAGACTTTTAAAGATGTTCTTAACTCAGTTGGAGGGAAACCCTGGCTCATGGTCTCTGCAGTCACATTCACTTACAAAAAAGGAAAATATTCCTTTTTAGAAACAGGTAATGCTGTCAAAGAAAGCATTACAAATTTATTCCTCAATAATTCTCCTTTGTATTACGTATTTCTTCATGGACCTGGCACTAACTTTATCCTCTTAGCAAAAATAAACATGCTATGGCAAGAGCTAAATTCCTCTTCCTTCCAAAGAAAGGATGGCTGAAAAACAAGAACTCCTTTTTATAAAAGTAGTCAACATTTTATGCCACAGAAGAGAAAACTCAAGACTTTCCAAAAAAGTAGTGCTACCTCCTCATCCTGAAAAGCAGATGGGAAGGAAAGAAAGAGCTCTTTGAAACAGTCGATAGCCTTCTGTAGTCTGTAAGGTGTTTGGTGGTGTGGTTGGCAAGGTGGGACTGTGGGGTAGCCCTCTTTTTATTCAGTGCAGTGGAAGGGTTACATTACATAAATTGGTATGGTAGTTACAAAACTATAGAAAGCAAGTAACAGGTAAAACTGTATAGCGTTCTTTCTTGGTTGGCGAGTGCACAGGTTTTGTATGTATAGACAATAAAGATAGGTTTTCAAAAAAGGCTTCTTCAATGTATGTATGAAAAAACTTAGGTAACTGACATAATTTTTTTCCTCTGAACTTTGCATTTCTATATTATGATTTTATACTTCCTGGAAATTAGTTTTTGATCCACGCTTAATGCTATTTTTGTGTAACAGTTAGTAACTACTGTTTTCCTTTATTTAAAATTTGTTTTGGATTCAAGACAGATGTTTAGCTTGATAGCTAATCAAATATGTGAGTATTTATATATTTTCAAATCATTCAAGAAACGTAGTGTTCACTTCCAGAGGTCCAGAATAAAGAGTGGATGGAAGCACAGAACAGAGGCATAAAATTAAAATCGTATAGAAAACAAAACAAAGTTTATGCAAAACAAATGTTAGGACATGATGGAAGTTGAGGGAAGACTACATGCCAATTGCAGTCCTAATTTAGCTTTAGATGTTGTTGCTTTCAGTCTCTTCTGGCCATTCATAGCTGCATGTCTGTCTGTCGTCATCCATCCACCACTTGGAACACAAGAATCACTTTGGGCAACAAAGACAAATCAGTAAAGTCTGTGTCAGTCTGCAAACACTGTGTAAATCACCAACTGTACTTTATAGTTAGAATTTAGAAGAGAGTAAGCCAAGGACAGGAATTACGCTTACGTTGTCATTTGTAGTTTAAGTAAATGGTAAATATTTGTGAGTTTGCTTACAAAGTTTTTCCTGCTATCAAGTACATACAATCAAATGAGTATGAATGAACCTACCCCATTTTGTCAGCATTTTTGTACAAAATTTCTCATTGATAAAATATTAATTATGCTATATTTCCAGGCTATGTACACAAAAATAGATGGACAAAAATGTGTCTGACTGTAGCTTTGCTTTTTTTATTATTATAGGTGTTAGGAAGTGATGCAGAGCATAAAGTGCCTTACATGGCAATTCTAGGCTGTTGCAGTCATGTTGTGATGAAGGCCCTGACGAACCTGCCCATAAGGCTGTCGTTTATTTATAACATTAGCGCATGTCTGCTGGATATCACAAATGCACTTCGCGTAGGCTTCCTCATAGTTAAATAGTAATGTTTGCTGATCATGACAGGTTCTAGACTGGATTTTAGCTACTGATTTCAGGACAAAATTGGGCTTTGTTGCTGAAGAGGTGTCCTTTTCACTGTCAAGTGCCCTAGTTTGTGTTCTGGCATGTGCCCGTTTTGCCCTCCATGCCTTATTGTAAACTTAAGGAATGAGGATCATAATCCTCAAATGCGAATTCCTGCATATGCACTGTCTGTAATTTTATAATTGGAGCAGATTACTACACCTGTATGTAAGCTGTGTATTGTGTTTGGTATTTTAAGATTCCTTTGACTTTTAGGGGAGGGTGGGATAGACAAAAGGTATTACATTGCAAATATTTGAAATTTGGACGAGAAAAAGCCCTAGAGCTAGAAAAACACCTTTTCTTAATCCCATCCGATTTTGTTCAGATTTAGTTGAGTTTAAACAGTTCAGACAAACCATTTCCCTTCACTTGCTTATTTTCATCAGGAAAATGGTGTCAACCTGCCAAACCAATGCCTGAATGTGGCTGATCCAGGGAGGGGGTTCCAGGCTGCCCCCAAAGCATCAGATTGCATTATGCTGGGAGCTGACAGAGCAAATAGAGCGATGCGAGTTGGAGGGAAGAAAGTTAGTGAGGTTCTACCTCCTTTCCTTAACTGCATCCCCACAGCCTCTCGGAATACCTCTTGGGAGAAAAAGTTCTCACAATTCCTGGGAAACTTGGAGAGGCAGACAGCCTGGCCAGGCTTACTCCACAAAACCATAATCTCAGCAACCCTTCTTCCTCCTTTGGGGGCACAAATATGTGGCACGGATCCCACCTCCAGGGTGGGAGAAAAGAAGGAGGATAAATTGGGCCAGGGCTCCCCTGACTGCTGCTGGAGTTAGCGCTTCGCTCCAGGGGCCCTTTCCCTCTGGGATAAAAACTTTCCTTTAGCGCCAATTAATGTCCTGCATCTCATCTGACAGAAGTCTGTGATATAATTTCAGGCTACAAACCCCGATAACGGATGCATGGTCCTTGTTGCTGTCCGTATTAGAAGCTGACTTTTCACTTTTTAAAGCAAAAGCTAGGAAATCACTGTAAAATAGCTTTTACCTGTTTTGTGGCAATAGGTAGTGGAAGCATATTATGCCACAAGCCTCAGTCATGTAGCAAATTATTTTGTCTCTAAAAATAGTCCTGTAACAGAACCAATATACAGACCCTTTAAATCTCTTACTGCTTGTTCACATGTAACTAATGTAGAAAAATCTTTTTTGTTCCTAGTTGTTATACCTCATAATACAAGGCCCAAAATAAGAAACGTGGTACAGTACTTCATTTTGTTGGAAAACTTACCTTTCTTTTAAGGTATTAGCTTGTGTGAAATATCATGGGAGAGACTGAAGAGCTTCAGCTCCTCCAAAGGGTTTGTTTCAAATGTACGTTACAAATGAAGCTTAGGTAAAAGGAAAACTAAACATTATCATGAACATTGCTGCATTTGCAAAACAACCTCAGTGTTATATCTATTTCTTGAATTCGTTAGTTAAGTTCTGTTGGCAGACCTTATACAGAAAGGGGGTTTTACTATGAGTTTTACTAGTGGGAGAGTCTTAGATTTTACAGCAATGAAATGTCTAACAATGGCTAGATACTTATCAGTTTTGCAGAAAATTGTCTTAATGAGTTATGCTATCTCTTTCTTTTCAGAAGGAGTATTTTTTCGATTTAATTTTATCTAAATGAAAGGTCATCTTGGCATACAGTTCAGATTAGTTCTTCTTCCAAAGAAAATACCATTAAATTTTAGTACTGCCAGGTATTCCTGTCCATGTTATTGTGAGGAAAGACGCGATATGACTATTTGGTTGTTAGCTTATCTGATATCATCTGTTCTATTAAAGAGCAGAATGCACATTGCCAACCTTTTGTTATCTAGTTTCCCGACTGCAGTACAGTATCAGGTTCTGCCAAACTGGCTTACGTTTTGCAAGCGCTCACCATTGACTTTAGTTATCTGTTCCTGATAGTCTGCATCCTGCCGCTTAGCTGTAAATGTCACATGCTCTTCTTCATTCATGCTTCCTACTAAGAGTTATTTTTGTGGAAATTGAATACAGAAATATGCAAGTGTGCGGGAGAAAAGTAATTACATTTATTCTAGACATAGGTACCATTGAAAAGACTTTCATAAGGAAAAAGTAAAAACACCATTCTTGATGCTTGTACACTGCCAGGTGAGTGGAAAAATGGGGAAAGATGCATAAGAAATGTCAGGATCCAGAAGATGTTAAAAATTATTTTAATACCTTAAAGCATATTTCAGTGTGGACTAAGCTTTTTCCAGCTGTATTTGCAGAACATGTACCTAAATTTAGCTTTCATATTTTACCTGCAGGTGTTGATTTTTCAGATGTAATCTGACCCTTTCTGCTTTAATTAAAAAGAGAGGACAGAAATAACAGAAATGGAAGAGAAGTCAGTATACGAAATGCCAAAAGCTGTTACCCTGCAACCAGTGAAATGATATGTTTCTTTTAAGTATCTGATAGGATGATCTGCTGACAGATTAGAACTAGAGTGTGAAATGCACTGTTAAGTCACCCCCTTGCTATTTCTGAATAATATTTTACTATACATCTCCAAGAAAGTTTTGCTTTTTAAGACATTTTACTGCAAGTAAAATCTTGTTATATATCCTTGCAGAAGACATTATGTAAGATGAGGAAAAAGTGTTATTTTTTTCCAAACCAACTGAAAGACAAATTTTAAACTGGTTCTGTAGCAGGGAAGAAATTCTATGCACTAAGGAAAAGAAAAAAAATTCTTAGGAAAGCAAATTGCCTTTACGTTACTCTGAAGAATGTCAAAGCTGTAATATTCAATAGCATAGTGTATCTACATTCAATATCAGTGTCCTGTTGACTGTTAAAGCAGCAAGGAGTGTTAGATGCAAGTGTTGTAAAAGATGTGTACTTAACTGTACGCTGTACATATACACTAGTGTGCTCTAGCTAATATTTATTGGTAGGAAATGAATCATTTATCTTGGGTAGCTACTTATCACTAAGTATTTGTTATGTTTTAAAACTTGATCAACATTTTTTTCCTGTGTTTTTATGGTAACCTAATTTCTGTTAAGTGTTTTGTTTTCTTTCCTTTTCTTTTTTTCCCAAACCCAAGCTACCTTGTCTTACAAACAAATCAGACAGAAGACCCACTCAGGTGCTTTCTCTTTTTCCTGCCGAGTGCTGACATGGGATTTTTGCTTTGTTGTAGTATATCTCTGCTGAAGATGAGGGTGCTTCTGGGAGTTGCATTTTCGGCAAATACCTTCTTCAGTGGTGTGTTATTAATACCGTTTGTACAGTGCTCCAGTTAGATTTCACCTCATTGATTATCATAATACAGAATTACTTCAGAAGTTTAGTTCTGCGCCAGTGGAAAATACCAAAGATGCCATTCCTGAAAGCTGTTTTTGCTTCACTGACAGATGACTTTGCCAGATCAAATAGGTTGACGGGAAAAACACAAGTGAGCAGATCAAAACTGTTCGTTTATCTGTCCATCATGTATAGCCAAGAGATTTTTGCTTTTCAGATAACTTTACCACAAGTCAAATCTTGTTATGTGTGTCTTTTTTGAGATTACCCTAAACTCAAGGGTCATGAGATTACTGTGAATCTTTACTGTCATTTCCTATGCCATTCAGAAAAATAATGCATATTTCTGTCAAGGCATCTGAACCAACTGAAATCAGGTGTTAGGAATTTACCCTATCTTTTCAATTCAGGATTTATAAGGTTTTTGGGGGGTATTTTGAAGGTCCAAAGTAGAAAATGGTGGGAAGTATGTTGATCTTAACATGCAAAAGTCATTCCAGCTGGTACCAAACCTGGTTGGAAGTGGAATGGCCACATCTTCTGACGACAGCCTTTGTTGTCAGCTGTAGTGCACTCGCAGACTAGCTGATTGCCACAAATACCTTAACAAGTTTTTGGCTGAAGCTAAGTTCTTCTGTAAAATGTCAGCCATCAAGGACAGCCAACAGAAGCCAGATCCGTGAAATGTAGGCTGTCTACTTGATGTGTTTATCCTGACCTCTCACTAAGTGATGAGAATGAAAGTGTTCTGTCAGTTTGTGTGTGCTGATTAAATTATCCTACGAAACTGTCTTGTGTGACTGCTGGGATTTATTTTCTACATTTGTTAAACGCCACAGAATGTTTTACAACGAGAATTTTGCTTAAATGCTATGGACAGTAAAGAGCAGGTTTTCTGAAAGCACTGGAAGGTGTATATTTGAGCTTAATATTGGAAAAAAAAAAATCTCTTAATTTGGTCACATTTGTCCTCTGAAGGAGAATAGAGAGGTTCCACGTTGTCTTCAGAGATGGTGAATACTACAGCAGTCTGTTATTCCAGTTGCACGTGCTAGATACATGTTGTTTTATCTCCAGCTTTCTTGAAATTGAGATGATTTGCTCTTCCAGAACATAATAATTCTACTATTTTCTTTGATCAAGAAACAACTTGCTTTTTGCTGGGTGCTGCTTCTGATAAACTCCTGTAAGAGTCACTTTCTTTTCTCATGGTTTATTTTCCAGATATTGTCTCCTTTCTGCTGCCTCCAAGGAGAGGCTTTCCTCTTCTGTGGGGTCTGTAGAGCAATGACAGTTGTTTCTCTTCCTTTTATATCTCGGGACTGAGTTTGTTTCAAATGCACTGTTTTGGACTGGAGTCAAGTAGGCCATAAAAGAGGTATTTTCAATTGGCAATTCCCTTTTGTGACTGTCACATCAAGCACTTATCCTTCCTTCTAACTGCCTAATAAAATTCTGTCCATTTCCTTGCTTTCTGTTGTCTTAAGATGGCACAGGGTCTACTCGCAACTCATTTTTTCCAGACCACAGAATATAGTCTCATTCTTGGTGAACTTTAAGAATCATGTAGCTAATATATAAGTTAATAAAAACAGTAGTAATCTGGGATAGCTCAGTAGCTGTACCCTTTTGCTGAAAAAAAATAGTGACTTGGCAGAGAGTTTCCTTTCAAAAAAGATTCTAAAGACAAAAGGTAATGAGGAGTATTTAGCTTATGATCATTGGTGTTTTGTAAATGTCTTCCTAGTTCCATTATGCATTATTCCCTAATGGTGTGTTATGTCCAGTTTGAATTTTCCTGTTATCAATTTCTATCTGGTTTCTTAGTCCAGCTGACAGGAGACAAAGCAAAGTCACGCAGTGAATAAACTTTTTCTCATGACTCTTTTGTTGATGATCAAATCACTGAACATTGTTTCTGTTAAGTTATATATACTGACTTCTCTTATTGTACTCATTTGCACGAACCCTTTCGGAACCTTTTCTGGTCTGTCAGCATTCTGTTGAGAGAGCGTATCTCAAAACTGAACTGACTGTTCTGCCAATGGCCTGCAAAGTTTGTTTGCCAGGTGAAATGCTTACTATGCTCATGCACCATCCCTCTGTTAAAATAGCTTACTTTTTTTGGGCTATAATATTGCACTGAAAATCACGTTTACCTGGTTATTCACCATTCTGCGAATTCCATGGCCAGTTGGTAAGTGGGTCATGAGCAATTTCTATTATATCTATCCAGCTGCATCCCCACTGTACCATGGGCTTTCCCCCAGCGCTCTCCCACGTTGTTTTCCATGGCTTGCCAGTTTGATAAGACACCAAGCAGGCTCCATTTGATCCACGTGCCTAATGCGTCTCTGATGAGATGACCAGAGGTACGCACAGTGTGACAAGGAGGCTGCCTCTGTCGCCAGTCAAGTCAAAAGATGTTCACTGTTTCTTGGCTGCCGTCGGACCAAAGCGTTGGTTTTTGTATATCATGCAGACCCAAAGTCCTTTTTGGGGAGTCTGTTTTCTAGGATACTGACTTCCATAATGTGACCTACAGTCTTCACAGGTATGTGTGTGTGCATGCACACATTCTAAACACGTGAGCTTTCTAACATCCACCTGAGTTAGGTGTTAACTGTTGTTTTGGACTGCTGTGGATTCTGTTTAGCAAGAACTCCAGGTCACTGTTTATGACCCATCTTTGTCATTACATTCATTTACAGTAGCCCCATGCCATTTGCTGAGTTTTCATAAATGTTTCTCTATATTCTTCTAGTTGAAAAACGGTTGTATAGTTTTAAGCTAAGGCATAATTCTTGCAAGAAAAAAGATGCAGCTGAGTGATAATTCTTTGTACTTAATTATGCCTTCTTTTGTCAAAAGACCATTTTAATCAACTTAATATGACAGTTTTTTTCTAATGCTAGTAATATGGGGATAATTGCTTTAATTGTGTATGGAAGAAATATTTAGTTACTGTCATGCAAGTGTGACATAGCTACCAAATTAAAGACAAAGTAAGTCTATCAGTCTTTTGTATTAACCTAGGGATTTAACAGTCTTAAAGTAATTGTTTTTATCTCTGAGTGTGAAGTTTGTCTGATAAGTTAACTCCTGCTGTCATTATGCCTTTCTTTAAGAATCCACTTATCTTCATTACTTTGCTAGTAATTTTAAGCTGTAGCTATCTGTATCTTGCTGTGCAGTAGGGCTCCAATCATTGTGATTTAACATTATTGTTGTTTGATAACATGAAGTATGTTATCAGTTAAATGCTCTTACAGAATTTTATTGCATGGTAGGAATTCCAGTAATACTGTTAGAAAATCACGTTCTCTGACTTGATGTATTTTAAAGTCATATGATAGGAACAGCCTCTAGATTTGCATTTGCCGTATTGGTTTATGAAAACTGAGTGGGAGTATTAACACATTTTTCAAAAAATAGAAGTCTAAAACCAAGTAAGCAATGTCAGCTTCAAACTGGAAGTATCACAGGAAAAGTTTTCTGTAGGAATAGTGAAGGGTATGCGCCATTTTTAAAATGGTTCTTGATAAATTAGGGGAAGTTGCATATGATAAAGTTGATGGTACCAGCACGATTCTGAATTCAGTAGCTCGACCAGTTACATATTTCTATGTTAACAAAACTTCAGAGTGATAACTTTTTATTGTTTTACTAAGTGCTATGTTGTTAAAACAATGAACTTCAGGGTATTCCATGAAAATTTTGATTGGATATGATTGGACTTTTAACTTGAATACTATTGGACAGATAAACTGGAAATTAATTCCTAAATTTTGTTTTAGTGCAAATCCAGTAATTAACCTTTGAGGCATCACAAACTGCCATAAATAAATTGGATCAATCCAGTCACTCAGGCATGGGACCTGGGAATAGAAGTATTGGTTTTAGTGACTTGGAATCTTTTTGGTGTTTTCATCCAAATGGATGGAGTTGTTGCAGGTAGTATAATACTGATGCTTGTTTTCAGGTTTTTGTTTTAATCTCTTAAAATCCATACTTCACAGATCTTTCATCTACTATACTTTCTCAAAATTTGTAGGAACCTTGCAATTCTTTCCATCCAATTTTGGATGCTAAAGTTCCAGCTCATTTTCACTGGGTCCCAGAAATGTGATGTACCCCTTTGCCAAAGCCAAACAAGCAATTGGAAAAAAAAATACAACCCCCAAATCCCTCCTGCTAACTTCAACTCTGATGCCTTAAAAAGCTCCAGCATCCTTTCCTGTCTTGCCAGATGTTCCTCCCATGTTTTATGAAAACAAATGAAGTCATTTTAGCATATGAAGATGTCTTCTGTTCTCAAACTTTGGGTTAGGTCATTTACTGCTCTCTGAAGTGTCCCTTGTGCATTCATGAATTTCTAAGACATTCATCAAAATTAAAAGAGTTTTTGGATGCCACAAAGACAGTTTTCTGGTATATTCACAATCAAGATCTAGATTTCTTCCTTTTGTCTGCCATGAAAAAAAAAAATCTTAAGTCTTGTAGTACGGGATTTTCTTTTTGTTTTTCTGTTTATATAAAGCCTTGTAGGTTACATGACAGTGTTCTGTCTATCTCTATTCTGCCTTCTACCTCTTTAGTTACTTGTTTGTTCTAAGACTGATAGATCAATTCTGCAGTTGAAAATGAATATGACATTTCTAAAAGGTTCTGCTGATCTGTTTCTCCTGATTGTATTAAAAAGCTGAATATTTTTAAAATATTGGGCTTTTTTCCTCTTCAGGGGTAGGAAAAAAATGTACTTTCAGAACTAGGCAAGTGCAAGATTAATTTAGAAGCCATAAATGTCAGTGATTTTTTCCCATCCATGAAGGTGCTTCTAATTGACACTTTTACAGGTGCATTTTTATATGGCATTTGAATGAATTCTCTGGTTAGATGTATTTATATCAGTAATACTAGTGTTATGATAATTCTTTTCTTTTTGGAAGTCATATTCTTGGGGAATACCTTGTAACTGAAAGGCACTGACTTTCACAGTAGGAATGTAGTATTGCGGCTTTCTAATACCTGAAGCAGTATTGATGCTACCAATCCACAATCTGAAACACTGTTTTATAATCCTCTCTAGAAGAGCTTCAAACAGATAAATTTCTATAAGATGACAGTCTGTGAACAGAAAATTTAAAGTTTAGCTGACTGGCATTCCTTTTTAAACCTTGGGATTGACCTGAGATCATTTGCTTGAAATCTTACCTGTCCCGGAATACACTGAATTGTTTGAGCACTCTCATATTCAAAGACCAATGGATTGACTGGCTTAAACAGCACTGCTTCAGAGCACTGGGAAGTAAATCCTTCCATTTTGTCCTTTACTAGGAAATGTATTTTCAATTATCTTTGTGTTAACTTGGGGAAGCACTTAAAACAAGTATGTGTACTGCCATGATTTTTACGTGAGGAATGTGAATGTTTAGGATTATGACTTACAGTCTAGGATTCCTATGACAAGAGGTAGTGGGTAGAAGTAAGTGTATGTTTTCTACATTTTCGTTTATTTGTCTTCCTCCCACATGTAGAGCAGAAGTCACTCAAATATTTACAGGAGTATGCCTATTGATTAATATAGGATTTTTAATTTAACATTTGGACATAGTGCTGGAGACAATGTTTTATAAACGCAGTCATAATACATGTGATCTACTCAAAGGGTAAGTGATACGGCAACATGTTTTCTGAGTGCTCAAGTTTTACTTTGACAAGTGCTTTTCCTGTGGTTTTCTACATATTCATGTCTATTTGAGAGCATAAAAGAATAAAGAAAGAATAAAGATCATCTAGGAGTGAAGGAACCTATTAAAATTTTCTGTTTCTAAAAATCTTAATAGTCAAGGAATTTTGAAATATTAGACCCTGAATGCCATAGGCTAAATAGCAGCCTTCTGAAAAGGGAAATACTGAATTTGGCATATTTGTTCTGAATGTTAGCTATATTAAATATTTGTATTTTCTCTGAGCTTGAAGGAAGCTTAGTATTCGCAGTCTCTTGTGTAATTCCTGTTTCCAGAGCTGTATTAAGAGGTTATTTGAGGCCACCACCGCGTTGCTGTCAGAGGACACACCCCTGACAGCCAGCAGACCACACTAGGCCAGGGTGAGCTGGCTAGAAACATCACGTTTGGCTCGCGTCCCTTGTTCCAGCTGCTGAATTGTACTAAAAGACATCTAAAAATACTCTGAGACTAATTTAAGCAGTAGCGTCTTTATTAATTAAAAACCGAAGACATTAAAAATCATTAAATACTTAGTGTCTATCTTCTCTGTATTCATGCAAACAGCAGCTGTAATTGACTGTTGCAGCTGCAGTGGGAGAAGTGGGATGGCAAATGGACCGTGGTACGCTGTTCCTGCTAACATATGGGCTGCTATTACAGAGCAGTTTAAGAAATCTGGTGGTAAGCAGTACATAAGGAGCTGCAGCGGCTTAATGAAGGCAAGAAGAATAATAGACGTGGAGGAAAAAGTCAGGATCTGTTGTTTGGATTGGCCCTTTAGTGTTTCTGTTTGACATGCAAACTAAAATGCCTTATAAAACAAGGATCAACATGAGACAGACTTTCTGGAAATGGGAAGCTTAACCAAGGTATAACTATTTGCTTTCTTTTAAGATTTGTGAAATTCTTGAACTTTTACATAGCTACCATTTTACACCACAAGATTGTAATAAAATCTGTGGGACTCAGGTGTTTTTCGTTATTGGATTGCTTTTTTCTTAATTTCCTTTTTGGTACATTCGTCTGATAATCAGTCGCGAACAAGTAGCAAACTCTAAGTCCTTATGTAAAATACCACTGTAAATATGCACAATTTAACCTAATCACTTTTGTGGCAGCGTGGTGGTGGCAATAGTGGTTGCAGCCTCACAAGTTTGGAGATAAAGTTTCTTGCAAAGAAACTGTAGGGACAAGAGAAAGTTGAAGCCGTGTGTTTTATTTTTTTTTTAATTGCCCTCTCCCCTGCCTCCCCTGCTTAAGTTCTGTTGATGATACTTGAATTACCAACAGTGCCAAAACCTAGGAAGTGAGTAAGTTTGGACTGCATGCATCATGTATAATTCTCTTTAGAACGGGGCGGAGATTCTGCTGGCTTGCAGCAGAGTAGTTGCAAAAGGTTAATACTCTTTACTGTTTAAAAACAAAGATTCAAAAAAGCTTTCAGCAGCTATGCTGCATAGCGTTTTTCAAGAGGGAACAAATGCAAGACTGAGATGAAGTTTCTTTGTATCTATCAAGAGCTAAAAATATTAGAATGATTGTATAAATTCTGTCTCAAGTACTATCCTGTTGAAAATTGCTCAGAATATTAAGCTATGAAAGGTTCAGATGTATGGAGCGTTAAATTCTAAGTAATAACTTGATATTAGGCATTAGATAACATCAATGATTTTCCACTGTACATGTACTGTCACCTCACTAACTCTGAGGATATTTTTTCAGTTTCTGTTTTACTTGCTGTGTCCAAAAAAATAATCAGCAGCTGTGCAGACTCTCCATGGGGAGAAAAAAAACCAATCCCAAGCCCTTAAATGACAAATGCTTTTAAAAAAATCAGTATTCAGTAACAAGCAAGCAAAATAGTTGTAATGAATGGGGCTTGTAATTTCTATTTTAAACCATGATGTGAATTGGATGATACAGGGTAAAACAATTATGCTTCAAATTTTTAGCTCTGTTGACTAGAACTTGTACTCCAATAACAAAAAATGTGGTAGAAGACATATACTGAATACGTGGACAGGAATATAGAGTTATGTTGGTCCAACACCCAGAACGTGCTGTATTAAGCGCAGGATCACTGCCAAAAAAAGCAGCATTAAGAACTGTTTAGTCCCTTTCCTTGTCTCTTCTGCAGAGCCAGGTCGCAGAATGATGTGCTAAAAACCGAGGTGGAGTGACTTAAGTGAGGTTCATGACAAAAATGACTGAAACAGGAAGCTGCAGCTGATAATGGAAATCACTTCTGAAGCCTAAAATAAGGGTTTATTTGTATACAGTTAATAATTCTTCATGTTTAAATTTAAGACGGTGCAAATGGAGCATCATTTATTGCATGTGATATGATGAGAACCTTGATCCTGAATGCCAGATAATCCCTCAGATATGCACTTTCCTTTCTGTGCCATTTGGCTTTCTGTATAAATCTTTAGTTGCTTTTAATGATTATTCAGGGATTTTCTGTTTTAGAGGTACTGCTTTAGTCTACTTGGGATTTTATGTCTCTGAGAAAACAAAATACATTTTTTTCATTTCCCAAAGATGAGGAAAAGGTACAGGAGGAGAGGATTTCCACGTAGATCAGTGCTGCTACAGTACAACGTTAATGTGACATGTTTATTATATTCTAATGCCGAGTTTTAAAGAAAGCGTTACTGTATAAATATGTGGCCTCTTACTGTCATAGCACAACAAAACTACCAAGGGAGTTATTTATTACTGAGTTCCTTACTGTATAAATATGTGGCCTCTTACTGTCGTAGCACAACAAAACTACTAAGGGAGTTATTTATTACCGAGTTCCATGTCCACTTCTACTCCACAGCAACAACCTGTAGCACTAGAGGAAAGGCATTTTGGTTGTGATATTTCTTGAAGAGTGGTATTTCCAAAGTGAGATATCTTAGCTAAACAGTAATTCCCAATCTTTTTTTTGTAAACTGGCCTTCTTCTGGGTTGCTCCGCAAATCCCCAGACATCTATGGCTGCTTCCCCCTTGAGGCTGCTGCACAGTGCTTGTGCTCTGGCCATCCTCGTGCTGAGCTCGGTCTCTCCAGCTCTTGCACCAGGACTCTCCCAGGGGCACTGTTCATATCTGACTTGCTTCAGTGTCTTCAGAAGCAGTAAACCCTTAGGAAAACATGTTTGCAAAGGCTCAAGACCTGGGAACCACTCATCTAAAATACTGCTTCTCCTGGAATGTACATAAATCTATTCCTTCAGCTTATCAAAACCAGTAATTTTTGACCCTCACTGAGAGGCTAGGATGTTAAATTGAAGTTGTGACCAAAACTGGTTTGCCCAACACCCTCACTACTCTATTTCAATAAATTTTGAGTGTTTTATTATTTTGTTCTTCATCCTTGAGAAGGATTTTATCCTCTGAAATCCTTATTAATCAATAATAGTATTTCCTCTGAATAGGTTGAAATTACTTTTTTTTGGTTTTAAGGTCTGGAAAGTGGAAAAGCATATAAAAGGTTTTACCTCTATCCTCTGAAATACAAACACTTAGACAAAGTCTGAAATCATCTTGATCTTCCCAGCTCTTCCATCTCACTAAAAATTTTCTCTCAAACAAACAAAAAAAAGTCATTGTAGATGGCTCAAATGAAATACTCTGTAGCTGTTTGCCTTCTGCATGGTAATGGTCTTCCTAGTAGCCACACACTTTCACTTCCTTTTCTCCACTTTGTAACTCTCTTCTATTGTGCTTAATTTTGATTTGATTTCCTTGCTTCATGCAACCTCTGTTACTTGAACCAGCGTGCCTTTTCTTAATGATGGCAGAGGAAGCATGGACTGGATTTGTAGTCCTGAGAGTCTTTGCTCAAGAGCGTGTCTCTCTCAACTGCCACTTGAGGTTGGTTTGTTCCTCTGGTACCCTTTCTGTATGACAGTCCTGTGGTGAAAGCTTCCAGGCTTGTTGACTGCTCAGGGTGCAGATGCCTAACTCCAAACCCCTTGAGAGTTTTTAGTTTGCAGCTACCTTGCCTGTAAAGTGCCTCTGTCTTCACTGGGTCGCATGAATTTTTGCTTAAGTGAGCTTTACTACTAACATTGAAACCCCACTTGCTCTTCCCAACTTATGCATTGAGCTGAAGACCACAAGAGCTGCAAAACTTTAGGAAACAAAATGAACTTTATTTCCAGTGTCTCATAACTATGCTGCAGTTTCTGATCTTCAGCCGGTGCTGTTACCTTCGTTCTCTTCTGAGGCTTTGAGATGGAAGCATCAAAGTCATCAAACCAGAAATTTGCATTTTGAACAGAGAGTACTGCACAATAACACTTCCCCTGTCCCCAAATGCATTCATGTGGGTGAATCTATACATGTAAGCCTCTAGCTCCTTTTTTACCGTCTGGTTAGAAGGAAAATAATATTTCAAAACTGCCAAGTAAAACAAGAAAATGATTTTTTCCTTTAATGACCATGCTGAACTGATTGAATTCAGTTTCTGGGACAAAGAAACTAGTACGGTGCTCAAGTAATGCGCAATTGTTTCATGATGATGAAAGTATTATTTTAATTTAAAGATACCTAAGTCTGCTCTGAGCAAAAAAAAATGTTAATCACGTGGAAAAAGTTAAGAAATGTGTAGTACTTCACTTATAAAATGTAATTTGTTTTGTGAACCTGGAGAAGCTATTTTGACCTGAAGTTTAGACGGTATGAGGAAAACAAAAAGCTATAAAACATCAGCTGTGCTATACAAAATTCTGCACGAAGTAAATACAGCTGATTAATAGGGGTGTAATGGCAAGGTATAAAATACTTTATTTAATCCTTTGGCTTGTGCCATGCATTATCAGTTAGCTTGGTAATTCGCTTGATTTGGTGGTGCTATTCTGTTTTCTGGGTGTGCAAATGAAAATGTGGAAGGCTTGTATCTTTGGGGAGGCCTTGCAGCAGCTGCTGTGTCTGTCTCAGACCTAACAGCTGTTTCATGTAGGTGGCGGGCTCAGACTGGCAACTTTCTTTCCAACAAGGGATTTTCTCCATTCTTCTCTGTGCAGCTTACTTTTAACATTATCCATTTTCCCATTCGTTAAGGAATAGAATGAATTCAATTCTGTTCTTAATTTCTACTCTTAATTCTCCAGGAGTGAGTTTTGTTCTTTCTAGTTTTATACGTTTATGTGTTTTCAATATGTCTAAAAAGATTTCACTTGGAGAGTGACAGCTTTGCCTCATGGAGCCTGTTCTTTCTACTGTAAGAAAGGTTAGCCATATAATTAACTTTGTAGATCTTAACCCTAAGGCTATCCACAAAATAATGGAGTTTCAAAGTAAAATGAATATTATAACATCATAGTGGTCATGCAGGACTAACAGAGGTAATTATAACTGTTGTGATATTATAGACCTCAATTTCCCCCCCTCGGGTGTGTTTTTCTAGCCTTCTTAATAAAGCTAGCTATAGCAGAAGTCGTCAGTGTTTGCAGGTGACTGGGGACAGCAAAAACCCTCCCATGACCCATCAGCCCTCTTTTCCTATGCCAGAAACAGCAGTCTGTTACCACTAAAGGAAAAGTCAGCAAGTACTGGGGCAGTGGCTTCTGCTAGGGGTGACGTGCACCCTTCCTAGTAAGAGGGAGAAATATTTCTCTTGCCGCCTCTGTTACCCCTGTGGCAGAAGGAGTGACAGACCCAGGCAATGATGGTGCTCTTGCACGTGGTTTCATATAAAGCAGGTCAGCATTTGTCGTGGTGAGGAAAAATAGCTGATTGCCCTGTATTTTTGGTGATCCTTGATCTTTCTGAGAGCCACTGGTTTCTTGATGTGACTTTCCTTTCAAAGTGATAATTGCCCTTAAAGGCTCGTGTTTCATTTTTTTTCCTTTTACTTATGACTCTGCAGTCTAAAAACTAGAAACGGTTGAAAATAATAATAAAAAAGTTAATAGCAGGATGGGCAGATGGATCTCTTTCAAAGAGATCTCTCTGCTGGTTTGTTTTGCCAATATCTGGCCTGAGGCAGTGATCAGTGATGAAGAAAGTTCTTGGAGTAGCTGCTTGCTTTGCTGACATAGTGTGCAGGTACCTTTACTGGTTGCTCAGCAGTGTTCTCTGCATTCAGTTCAGCGATTAACGCGTTACATGAAGAATAGATTTTACCAGGTACAAAGTGTGTGTGGTGGTGATGATGATCTTGCATAAAAGAAGAAAATAGTTACTGAAAGTCAGCAAGTTTGCCAGATTGAACAGTTTAACCAAGAACCAAGCCTTCCACAGAGAAACTGTTGCGTTGTTAAAAAGCTTGTCCTCAGAATACTGTTCAGTAAGTTTAGGAGTGAAGCTTGTCATTTTACCTAAGATTGCAATGTCTGTCAAAGTAGGCTTTGCTTTCTTGAAGATTTCTTTTGTTTGTTTTGCACTCATTTTAAAGGAATATGAAAACTGTCCTTCAAGGAAACAGAAAAAATGGAATTGAAAAAGTCGCTACTTTCAAATTAAGAATAAAGTAAAAAACTGTAATTAACTCAGAGGAAGTGAACATCTGAAAATCAAGATTTATGCTGTGTTGTGGAGAAACCTCTAGCAAATTAGTATCCCCTTTCACAAAGATCAAGTTCTATAAATGCCTCTTTTGGTAAGTAAAGATTTTACCCTGATAAAGGGTGTCACAAATGTTCTTTTTTCTTGAGAATATTGCTTTGTATTGGAGATGTTTTCTGCTTTGAAAAACTTGGAACATGCCCCAGTCCTGCATGCCACTTAACCCGTAGCCCATCTGTGCTACGATGCGATTGCCGTGCTCCAGGGAGGGATGTCTGGAACCAGCTGGCTCTATAGGGTGGAGGATGCCTCTCCAGCAATTCTCTTCTCCTGCCTTCAGTTCTACAGCTGGTTTCTGTGTCCACAGTCAGGACGTAGCTGGTTGTTTTTCTGTCCTAGTTGGGTCAGTTTGGTAATAACTTCCTGCAGAGTTTGGAGAACAGTGTGAAGGAGCTGCAGTGAAATGCTACGTACAACAGATCTGGCTTCACAAGTGTAACTTGGCCCCAACAGGGATGTTGCCTTGCCAGCACCCTACCTATAAATGTGAACACACAGGGGAAGGAAGGAAGCTAAAAGCGTTGTGCGTAGGGAACATATGGGAAATTTCTAAGAGGATGATGTGAGAGAATGCTGACTTGCAGGTAATGATGTCAGCAGGGAAACTGTGTCATTGAAGATTTGAGTAAATTGCATTAAAATTGGTGCTTCTGAGGGTACATCACTGCCACGCACAAGCTAGCTGATTTCAGGATGACTTTATGTAGGCCTATGCGAGCTGTTGTCAAGAGATGTCACATTCAGAAGAATGGAGGAATGTATTTCTAACTGGTATCCAGTCTGGAGACGTTTAAAGGATTCTGTCATCATTATTTTCTTTTCTGATAGAAAAGGAAATGATACATTCCTTGGGGAAAATAGTGACTTTCTGGTTAGGAGTTTGAAGCAGGAGTCTTGAAAAATAGAATAGGTATGAGTGTTGATGAGCTTGCTATTTTACATAATTTACTTTTACAGTTAGTAAGAGCACGGAAGGAGCTGGTCAGAGGTGTTATAGCCCTTTTCAGGTGTATCTATGTGAGCTTTTTCAAGTAAATCAAGAGGTTTCGCTAACACTTGCTCATAGTCATGCACAGATGCAAAAATGCTGCATGGTGAAATTAATGAAGTAGCTAATTTCTTGTTTTGGTGTGTCTGTGAAAATAGGCTGCCTTAGTCTTCTATTTAATGTTGTTAAAGTTTTATTTAACTTTTTTTTTGCTGTCATATTTTTGTTCAATAGAAAGTCAAACTGATTTGGATAATTCTCAAACACTTAACTTCAATTTCAGTTCATAAATTTATTTTGGAAATTCTATGAGCTCCGTATGGTAACACAGAAATTTATTACACAGTTCTGACTGAAGATAGCACTCAGGACGAACAATGATAGAAAGAGTTTGGGGTATGGCATGCGGTCTTGTGTTTGTGGTTGCATGCAAGATCTTTTGCTGTTTATTTGCTCTGTCTTGTTCTCATTTTAGTGATTTCTAAGAAAAGTACATCTGAAAATCTTGGAAAGACTAAACTGATTTGGAGACAGTGGGAACAGAAAATCAGGATAATTGTAGTAGCATATGTTGTCTTCCTTGTAATGAGGTGAAACTGTTTTTACTTATTTAGCTCTAAATTTTCCTTTTTCTATTCAGAGTTAGAGGCAGCTCTATAAGCTGTGAATGGATTATATGGAACAAAATGACTCGCCAAGACAGATTATAATGCACATAACTGTGTTGTTACAGGGAAATACTCAATGACTCAGCTGTAGAAGAGGCTGCTAATTGGAACTGCTGTACACATGGGTTTAGATAAATATCTACCCTGAACCTGGGCCAACATGCTTTTTGGCACCTCTTGTTGCATGAATTATTTGTCAGACTTTGAAAAGTGCTGGATGTCCCACCTCCCATCAAAGGACGTTAAAGGAGCTCTTCAGATTTCAATTTTGCCTTGCAGTTAACTCTAATATTTTTGTTGTCTGTGGTTGGCAGCTTCTATGAAGGGGATGAAGTGTAAACTTCCTCTACTTTCCACTCCCAGCAGCATGCCAAAATCCGAGGCTTTGCTTTTAAAGTGTCTACTAATATTGCCTTAGTCCTTTCATTGGTATCTTCTCAGTGCAGGAGTAATCTCCCTGTCACAGTTCTGCATCTGCTCACAGAACGAGAGAATACCTGTGTGGCTGATCACAGTTTACATCTCAGTTTGAGAAAATCTAAGAAAGAATTTCTCTAATCTTTTCTACAAGCTTTCTGAATGTGGGAAAGTTGTACCCGAGTTGAACGTTTCTTCTAGCCTCCACAGTCACCAGACGAAACCATGTTATGAAAATGGTTCCTGGATGGTAGCGGTCTCCGAGGGCATTGGTCTCTTAGAGCTGTCCTTGGTAGCTGGGTGCTCCTCACTTATCCCAAGGTAGAGCTGGGTTTCTTCTGCTGCTGTAGGGACAACCATTAGCAATCTTTACTTAGTTGCATCTTATACTTTGTTACTAGTATCGGTATGGATACTATCAGGAATAAATTTTATTTTAAAATGGCTGTTTATGATTTGACTTTTAAAAATTAATAATTGTAGGACAAATTGTGAAAGAAGTTTGGTGTACATAATTTTGTTGTTGAAATTATAAGGAATATACTCCTGTGTATGTTTAGCAGACTTACATGCTAACTGATATTTCAAATGCCAGAATGTGCCATCCTACCACATATCGCAGCCCATGGATTTAACCACATGCTTGCTTTCTTGTTCTGTGGACTTCCAGCCATCTTCTAGAAGTAATTTTTGTCCTAACTCTGTATGCTAATTGATTCATACTACGTGTGTACATCCATATACTTAAAATAGTTTTCATATATTTTTAAAAATGGTTTTTATTTATTTTTATTTCCTATCCTTAGTAGCATATTTCATTCCTTTAGAATATTGAATATTTGATGTGGTGACGGTCTTGTTGGAAGAGAGTAGCTTAGCAAAGAGGGCTTTGCAGATGAGTCTGAATTATTTATGATAAAGTAATAGTTGCTGCTACAAGTAGCAGAATGTAGCTGTAGTTCCTGTGCTTGATCTGTATTTTATAAATCATCTTATTTTTCCTTTCCTATCGCATTACTTGTATGGTAATATTAAGGTGTGTTTCTCTGGGTGGCAGATATCTTTTGCAACCTAATTATTTTCCTGTTTGTTTTCATGCTTGTGAGCTGATGGTTTACACGTAGCAAACTTAGCTGCTTTACATGGCAATGTTTTGTCTTTTAATAAAATAAGACCTTTTTGAGGGTGGTGTTTGGCTGAGGGCTCTGAGTTGTGTGAAAGCAAAACTGCATCTGCTGGTGAAGAGTATTTTCTGTTTTAACAGCTCCATGTAAATCCTTCTCTGCTGTTACAGAAAAATGTATTTTTTAGTGCATGATCAGTTTGTGTCCATCTTTCTGAAACTAATGCATGTATTGTCTGTTGAATCTGTGTACATGGATAATGTAGTGGCCATAAAAAATTTTTTAAAAAACACCCCCCCCCCCCCCCCCGCCAACAAAATTGCATCAAATTTGGTATAACAGGGTGTATATTTCTTTATCAAGTACTAGGCAAAAAGTTCTATTTTCTTCTTTATTAAGAACTTATATATAATAAAAAATATTTGAAATACTTTCCCCCTTGTAATTAATGTTATCTCAGATTTTCAACAGATTTTTTTCATAAATTTATTGTCAATGTTGCATTTTCAAATTAAATGAAAAAACTGCCTATAAACGTCAAGTTTTCTTCATCACTGAATAGATAGGATAAAAGATAATATGAAGCAACCTGAAATAAGTAGAGGCACATTAAAGTTCTGTTTGAATCATTTTGAAAGTTCATCCATCTTTTCTTTCAATTTTTTTTTTTCATGCTAAGTGAATTCTTGTTAATCTTCTGGATGAAACTTTCGAATTAAATATCTGTGAGAAACGAGGGAGGTGCAGAGCTGAACAGGTCAATTTTATCAGTTCTTTAGAGGGAGCTAAGAAAGCTCTTAATCCTAACATGCACTTAATAGTCTTTACCATCATGCCTTGCATACCCAAACAATCCTCTGCTTGCTTTCTGTAAGGTTAAGGTTGGTGAGTGACACGATGAAGTATACAGAGTGACTTCTTCAGATAGTTTCAGGCCATAAAAATTTTAAGGCAGGAGATAAAAATACAGTCTTCTCTAGTTACAAAGCAGTTTGACGCTTACACAGGCATTCCAAAGAAAAAAAAGGATACTTTTAACAGTTGTGGAGATAACCTGTTTTTATTTTTCTGGATAAATCAGGTGGGATTGTGCTTCAGGCTTTGAAGGGCAGAATTTACATTTGGTGCAGACTAGTAGTTGGAAAACAGGTGTATTTTTAAAAAAGCAGCTATCAGCTCCCTTTTTGTCTCAGTTGCTGATTGTTTGGACTATATTGAAAACAAATAGCAACCGCTTAACTGTTATTTCTTTTGCTAGGTGTATATCTTCCCAGTTGCACTGAAATTAATTCAGAAAATCACAGGTTTATTTCAGTACAAATAAAGTGGCAATTATTAAATTGTTGCTAAAGTCAAATGAATTAATTCTGTCAAGGTTTCTGCCTTTCATCATGTTGGTCTTTTACACGTTTGTCCTTTTCTGCAAAACAGAAATGCCTTGCGTCAAAAAAGCAGTGGCCCGAAGAAAGCTCCAAACTTTCCATTATACTTTTAAACAATGATCTATATTTCTTTCTTCAGTGTTAAGTCATGTTTAGTTAATACATTAGAGGGCCTAGCTCCTATTGGTCACACGGATTACTTGTTTACAATTACATCAAACTTGCGTCAACACTTATTGTTATATTACCATGGTTTTATTGTTAACCTTGCGCTCGGTTACTAATCAAAAACTACCTAGCAGTGCAGATGCTTAACAAAAATAGCATAGCTTTGTTTTCCTTTCTAACGGGACAGAGTTGTTATACCTTGCCTGAACACTGAGGTATATTTTATGTATGTGCACAAAAATTAAATGCATTTATGTCAGACAAATTCACAAGTTTTAGTCTTTGCTATTTGTATTTTTATGGCAGAGTGAATGTTACCCCCGGGAAGTGATAAAGTTGTGTCATCAAGACTAGGGAGGATACTTTCCACCAGTTTTTTTTCTACTTTATTATTGTTCTGAAGTTTCATTTACCTTGGCTTTTCATATTTATGCATCAGTATTACACACTGAAACCAAAGTGATTTCTGCTAATGCATTTTTGTCAGTGAATGAGTTTTTGCACCATCTATTGTCAATTCAGACCCTTCCTTTTGTTAACTCTCAATATTACAAGGAAAGAAAAATGGGCTTGCTATTAAGCTTTAACACTTCCTTGAGTCTGGTGGGGACAACCTGTGTGACCTCTGCTGGGCCACATCATGTCTTTGTAGGCCGAATTATTAACAGTTTCTTCCTCTTGCTGTTTTCTATTCTGTTTGTTAAAGTTTGCAGTCTTTCATTGTGCTTATACAGTGGCTCCTGTTATGAAGGACATCCAGGAGAAATCTCTAGATAGTGTTTATAATAGGAATAATAAATAATACTTAACTCAGATGGAGACTACTGACTTTCTCCTTCACTATTCAAAACCTGACAATTTGAGATATTTTTCTTAGAAGCTTAAGGGGGGAGGGGGAAATCTAGAGCGGTTATTAGCTCTATCTCTTGACCTGGTGGCAAAAACCATCACTGGTGAGAGCAGGCTAGCCAGAGCAAAGATGTCCCTGGTGTGCCCAATGTGAATGTAAGGAAATAGTGACCCTTGGAAGGAGTGATCAGACATGTGTTAGAAGTGACTCAACAGTTTCAGAAATGATCTCAAATACTTGTGCTTTCTAAGAAACATTATCTTTTTATGTAGAAATGATATATGTGGAAATATCCATACTTAGGGAAGACGTAAGATGTTGGTTATGTTTTTAATTGAAAAGTTTCATTTTCATTTTGGAACTCTGTGTAGGTGATCTACTTTTTTTAAAGGTATTTTACAAGGTAGACCAAAGGCATTTTCAATGGTTTTTTTTTCTCCTAGTTGCCTTGCATTCAAGAAAAATAATGGAGATAGGAGAAAGTAATGTAATATCTGGGAGTTCTTTAGAAATACATGTATTTTTGCTTAAGTAAAGACTTTTTTGATATGGATTTGATTAAATACTAATGAATATGAGCATCAATAAATAAGAGAAACATAACTTTTGCAGCAACATGAAAATACTGAAAATATCTGATGAATGGTCTCTGCAACATGGTATAAAGAACAGACAGAGAAAATGAATAGGAGTTAACAATAATGTTTAGGATCAGTTTGAATGGAAGTAGACCAGAGAGAATTGATTTGGTAACAACTGGACTTTGGACAAGGTTTTAGTTGTACGGAAGCAAAGAAAGCAATTTGCTGTGGAACTGCATAATGAACAACCAAGCAGAGTTAGTGATGTCTTCCTGGATGGAGTTTTTTTTAGAGTTGAAGATGACACCAAGATTGAACACAGGGATTTTGTGACTCTGAGGGGACAAATAATAGAGCTATTGACTGAGGCAGCGAAGAGAGGGAAAAGGAAGAATGTGCATAAAGCTAATAAACAACCACTGCAGCTCATGTTAATTGGTATATGCTCTGTTGACTTCGTTCACAGCAGTTGAGGATATGGCATGTTGAGTTCAGCTTTAATGATAAGTTTGAGTTGGCAGGGAGATCTCAGGATAAAATCTCAGCAAAAATAGTCAGAGATGAAAGACTGAGGTTATAAATCCCAAATTCTTGCAAGTGGGCCTATATCTTGGCTCATTGAGTTGTGATGGCAGCTTAGGGAAGACGAGTTAGCTATATAAAAGTCGAACAGAAAAAAACCTGAGAGATCCTGAAAGAGAAGAGGTAAAGAAGGATGAAGAAACCCACCAAAAAGGCCAACGAAAGGTTAAAAAGAAGAAAGAGAGACTGGAGCTTTGAAAAGCAAAGTATCTGAAAGAATCCTAATAGTAAGATTAACTATAAAAGGGAAGCATACAAATAAACCAAGAGGAAATTGAAAAATAAAGTTTTTTCACTCAGTTTGACAGAGAACAGATAGACATATTAATTCTCTGAGGCAAACATAATGTAAGACAGAAAGTGATTGTAACATAATAAAAATTACTTCAAATAATTCTCACTTTCAGGAAGACGTTAAGAAATGTGAAGGTTGTATTTTTTCAGTACTGTATGTTTTAGATGAAACATTAAGATGTTTTGGTGTCTTTTAGGCTTTGTTGTATTTACTTACAGAAAGCAACACATGCTGAAAATTTGTTAATAGATTGACATTACATTTAAATGATTGCGTTTAAGCAATGTGTAAAGAAACTAAAAAGACTGTAAGAGTTTAGGAGAATACTGAAACAAATTTGTTGTCCTTTGCTAGGTAGTTTTTTTCCTTTGTATAAAAATATAGATAAGTAAGCATATATATGTGATATAAATATAGATTTGTTGTGTATTTTCCCAAGGGCTGTAACATGGCACTATAGTCTTCAGATTGGTTTTAATGTCTAAATAAATTCTTTAATTAAATTGAGCTCTCTTTTATTTAAAGCTGTCTTTTGGGGAGATATTGCCTTAGATGATGAAGACTTAAAAATCTTTCAAATTGACAGGACGATTGACCTTACGCAGCACTCCAACGAAAGACTTGGCCATAACACAGGTATGATATTTTTACTGTTATTTACTTCTGTACAGAAGACAATCTCTGTTTTAAATTTAGAAAGTCAGTATAACATCTTGAGTAATGTTAGCTTAAGCTTTAAAATGTGGTTAAACAATGAGTATAAACTTGTTCTAG
>NW_009630679.1:72038-94262 GCF_000690535.1 Cariama cristata | reverse complement strand
AAAGCTAAAATTTTAATTTTATTCTGGCATTTCTGGTTCAAAATATCTTGTTGAACTGAAGAGCAGAAACTGGTAGGAACCGCAAGTCTGCTCTGCAGGTGGTCATGTGGGAAAAGAAATTGTACAAAGTTTTGCTTTCCTCGCTAAGAGTGCCTGATAGCAGAGCCCAAATACCCTAAGGAGAATGTATGTGAAATCCTGGAGGGTGGGACTGGGAGTCTTGGATTACAACCCCCTACTTCTACTCTTCTTTCAGTTCCATCCAGATCTGTACCCAGATCTAGAATCAACACAAGAACACATCATCCTTTCTAGAATTTGCGTTGTTTAAAAAGTAACTGTTTATCTGACATTTGAATACGTGTTTGTATTTTCTATTGTGAACAGATAGTGCATTAGTGCCAGAAGCTGCAATCTGATTAGCATACGCAGTTGGATATCAGACGGATAAAGAGATATTATTTATGTGTAAATATATGTGTGTGTGAGAGAGAAAACATGGTCCATGTCTAAATGGATGTCTATCTAACGTCTAAAAATATCTATGCTTTCAGGCTCTGATTTGTAAATTCATAATTAAGAATTTGTAAAGCTTCAGGTTATGGTATCAAAAAACCCCAAGTTACTTAGGAAAAGTGTGGCAAAAATGCTATTAGACAATGAATAAATGCATAACTGAAAATTATTTTCTATTAAGCATGTTCTATATGTTCTTGAACTGAGCTATTGCTAGCTTGATGATTCCTGACAGGTGGAAATAAAGGTTACTTTGAGGAATGATCAGAAAATAATTTTTCAGACCAAAGAAGCAATTTTCAATTTAACCTTTAAATATTGATATATTTAAAATATTTTTACTCTTCCTAGTTATGATGTCGTGATTAGGCTATTTTTGTAACAACTTAAAAAGTTATTTTATCTCCTTTTAAAGCTGCTTGTTTATTTAAGGCAGGAGCACCTTTGATCATTTCTAGATCAAGACTGGATTTTTAAATGTTAATAGAGTCAGTGGTTTCCCTGACCCCTTTCCCCCAAACAAATAGTTTTAATTGACTTTGAAGGTATTTTAGGCGCTAGTTTTGCTGACAAAATGTAGAGAGCAAGGTCGGTCATTTCCCCTTAAAGTGGATACAGTCAAGTGATTTCTTTGGCCTGCTGACTTTCCTTTTTTTCTTGCTTTTCTATTTTTTTCTTTTTAACTGCACAGTTGGGTTTTTTTTGTCAATTGCCACAGAAAGAATATACATTTCTAAGTTGTTTTAGAATAATATTTAATAGTCTGTTATTTTATTTTCTTGAGATTTGTGCATTATCTTTTCCTGCGGACAGTATCCTATTCAGGATACTGAGTCATCCTGTTAAGGATTACTAGTGCATTTGGATCAAATTTTCCTACCTTTATTGCACAAGGGAAATCAATGCAACTGCAGTGGTCAGTGGGACTAGCCTTTGGAGAGCAAACTCTGCTGAAGTTAATGATTTTGTAATGGCTCTCAGTGAACCCACAACATTCTTGTTTTTTCTAAAAACAGAGTTGGAGAACTCAATTTTACACTTTATATGTATAATTATTTTTCTAAATTTGCAGGATTTTGATGCGTTAATTAGGAGTTTAGCCTGTTTTTTGCAAACTGCACAGCCTAGTTTGCTTTTTTTCCCCCTCTAATTTCCAAAAGAATAAATTGCTAACAACTAACTAGTTGATTCTATGCAGCAACTGGAAAAGGTATGTGAAGTGTCTATAAAATAGAAAGTAAATTAATATTTTAGCTTAGTTACAGACACAATGACAATTCATTACAAGGTCGATTTCTGAGGACTTTCTGTAGTTGACCTTCACAAGCTAAAGGTGACGTCAGGTAGAAGGCTTAGATACTTGGGTGTAAACCATCAAGATGAAGTTGCAGAGTCACATTTTTCATTGCAACTACCAATTAAAAATCCTGAGGCTCACAGGCTCTGATTCATGTTATGTGACTACTCCTTTTGGGGAGGATTATCTGCCTGGATTTGCAGGGTCAGATACTTAATCTGTGAGCTTCTCAGAGTCAGGTGCTGGCATTTTATTTGTCATTTTGTCCAAACAGTACACATAATCATTGTAAACAGAAGCAACAATAAAGCTGATAAAATTGCTATGTATATATTATTATGAGTCCAAACTGCCCCAAATATCCTTGTTTTCCCGCCTGAAGTATGAGAAGATGCAGCAAATATGATTTTTTTTTTTTTAAAAAAAAACCTTGTTAGACTGTGGCTTGGCAAGGCTGTATATTATTCATATAAGACAGATTAGTTACGCGAGATACTTGTTCTTCCTCAGTTTTTCACTAAATGGAATACAGAGGCCATGTTAGCACAGAAATGGTAGTTTAATACTTTTTCTGGAAATATTTACTTACAGAAACTATTGTACTATAATGGATTTTTTGGTTTTTTTCTGTTATGTGTGTGACAGCTGATGCTTTTAAGGATTATTTTTTTTTAATATTTGTTTGGAATCTTTAGCTATATGCCTTTTTTAATAAGATGAATGCTAACATGAGAGACAATTACATTCATGATGATCAATACAAGGAATGGAATTGTTATAGTCTCTGTAGCATATATGTAACTTGTTGGAAAGGAATGTGTTGAACTATTACCTCATCTATGTAAAATGTTTTAAAAAATTTGGAAAATGTTTCTCAAGGGAGCCAGCAACTATGTGACAGTGTAATCCAAATAATTAGGCACATTGTTATTCACTGAGCAGCCACACAAACTCACTTGCCTTATATGGAATTGTCTCATCCGTAATATGAATTGAAGTTGCTGTTTAATAAATATGTTTTCCACATATATATTGAAAGTTTTTATGGGAAGTTGGGAAAGGCCTTTTTAGTGGTGGTTGGAGGTTTCAATGGTCCTTTTATTTTTACATTTTTACTTCTGTTCTAAATGTAGTTTGAAAACTCTTCTCCTATAAGAGAGATTGAATTTCTGAATACAACCTACTACAAACATCTGAAAATCACAAAATTTTCTGAACACTTCTGAATGATTTATTGACTAGTGCAGTATTATCATCACTCTTTCTTGTGGTTTACTGGTGTTTGCAAAGGCACTTGCAGCCACAAAAGGATTATATGTGAAGAGGGTATGTGACAGATGCATCAAATGCACACAGTAAAACTAGAAATGTGTTGCACTTCTGTAAATGACACGGTAAATGTTAAAATCAACTACTTAATAGCTTAGTTTTTCTTGCTCATTGATTACTGAAGTGACACACACACACACGTATATACGTGTTAAAACTAGAAATGTGTTGCACTTCTGTAAATGACATGGTAAATGTTAAAATCAACTACTTAATAGCTTAGTTTTTCTTGCTCATTGATTACTGAAGTGACACGTACACACGTACACACGTACACACGTATTTTTATATATATATGTGTCTGCGAGGTCTTGCTGCAATATACACTGGCATATTCAGAGCATTTAGAGTGCATTGACATCTATTTGCATGCTGACAAAGAAAACCAAATCTTTCATGGTTAAAATCAGCCATATTACTTTTGCATCAGTTTTGTTGTGGTTTTTTTTCCTGATGAAACTTTGGGTGTTTACTTTCCCTCTTTCGCCTCCCTTGAAATGAGAAGATTATGGCATGCATTCAGGAAATTTCTGTGAGAGTAAGGCTTTTAGCTGTCAATCAATATGGCTCTGAGGATGTCAAGGTCACCAGGAAGACAAAAAAGCTCCAAATAATAATTAGATGATGTAATTGTCATGACTTGTCTGAATAACAAAGACGTGATGGCTTACATTCTGGAATGCATAGGAAATTTTTCAGCTAAAAATGTGGTTTTATTTCATTGTCAAGAATACTTGAAGAATTTGTATACGGATCATTGAAGAATGTTAAGCTTCCTTTAAGATGCATTGCAGTTTTTATGGGGTATTTTCTAATCTCTCCAGGCTATATAGTTGCTATAGGTGTAAGATTCCGCATTTTTAACTTTTGTAAAATAATTTTTTTTTTCTTTTCCTTTTAAAGGTGGCTTTGGAGAGCATGGAATGTCAAAAAAACGAGGTGCCCTCTATCAGCTTATAGACAGGATAAGAAGATTTGGCTCTGGTATTTTCGCTGTTTAAATTAGCAGGTTGCCTGATGTGATAATGTATCATGAACGTTAATGATGATAATACTTTAACACTTTAAAGCCTTTCTGTATTACTGTTGGCATAAACAAAGGATAAAATAAATAGTACAAGAATAGTAATGAAGAGATTAGCTCTTTGTTGCATTTTCTTAGAAGACTCTTTCCAGCATCAAATCTGGAAGCTAAAATATGTAGTTTTAAATCTTGTATTTAAAATTCCTTAGCTTTTTCATATGGCTGTGTTTACTGTTATCAGTTCAACTGACATCAATACAATATCTTCTCTGTATAGGTAGGCTATGCTGCATAGCTGCTAATTTTATCTTTGGTGTTTTTTATTTTCTGAGTCCAGTTGGGGCATTCTGATGATTCATACTGTTTGAAGCATTTATGGCATGTTACACTGAACTCATTTTTATAGTAATCATACTCCTGTCAGTATGAACGCAGTTGAATTCAGCAGGCTGTATAAATGCAATCCTCATTAATACTGGTTGAGTTTAATCACCATATTTGATGCAAGGAGAAATCACTTTAATGTCATGAAACCTCAACCTCTAAATGTAAAATATGTGAAGCTCCAGTGTAATCACATCACATTATATCAAAATACATCGCTGCGTATCTTGTAAGATTAACCAGAGCACAGTAACTGCCTTTGCAGATGTGCTGTGGTATACAATCTGCATTCTTTATAAGAGAATTACAGTTTTAATATCGCATAACTATCTTTGTCCTGTTCTGTTGTCACAGGAAGTTTCAGCTGATTTGGGAAAGATTTGCCTGTAATGGCATGAATGGTGGTAATATCTCTGAAAATAGTAGACATTTTTTGATCCTGTAAAGAAATTCTAGCCATGAGTAATGCTTATCCATAGGGTTCTAAAAGCTCATTTTTTAAAATGTATATTTGCATCCTGAAGTGTTGTAAGGTTCCTATCAAAATGAAAGTCACATTTTAATCTGAAAGTGTATCTACTGGTAATAGCTACAGGTAATGGAGATCAGAGGGAGAAATGACCCTCTCTGACTTTTTCCATGTGTATGCAACTTTGCAAATAATTCATCTATTTTGTCTTTGTAATTCCTAATAATAAAAACCAATCTAATACTTTAAGGACTTCTCTCTGTCCAGTGCTTTAAGCATGGTCATGCACTTGCTTTTTCCAGATCTTGCAATAAAAATGAAAGGGACAGTGAATACCTTGATTACTTTGGGTCTGTCCAAAGTATTTCCTTCTTTGCTGGAAAAATCCAAATTTATTTTTTTTTAAAAAGTATATATATACAGGGACCGTGATATTATTGTATTATTAAATGAGAAAATTTAGATGAAGTTATGCAGTGTACCTTCAAGTTGATAAATATAGGTGCATATTGTTACTGTAGATATGTTTGAAAAATGAAAATTTAGACTCTTCATTTTAAGCATTTCTCAGAAAACTAAGTAATGATAGACTGTTGCATAACAGCAATGTCCTACTTCTAAAGGGCATAAAGAAATAATCTGACTTTGACCTGCTGGAAAATAATTGTTCTCTTTTTTTGTGTGTGTGATCTCATTCAGTGTTTTAATTATCATTACAGGCTTTGAGCAAAATAATACATCTAAAGGAAGAACTACTGTAAAATTCTCAGGGAAAAATGAGAAAAACCGATTTCCCAGAGCTGCTACATCACGAACAGAAAGAATATGGCCAGGGGGTGTCATTCCATATGTAATAGGTGGAAATTTCACTGGTAAGCTTTGTGCTTTGAATGGGGAGAAGGAATATGAATTTTTTTAATTGCTGCCTTTTTTTTTTTTAAAGTCAAGTCATACTATGGAATTCAATAGAAGGGTCTCTGTTGGATCAGGCCTGAAGTACATCTGTTCTGAGAAAATTAGTCATACTTCAAAAAATTGTTCCCAAAGGCAAGCTATGTAATAAAAATTTATAACTATGTTTTAGAAGGGGAAGGCTCTTTTTCTTTGCCTACTATTTCTTGTGGAGTGTTTGTTTTCAAGAGCCTAAGTATCAGAATGTCATGAAATCTGTTTTTTAAAAAATGCAGGATATTTAGCACAAAAAATATAAGTAATTTAACTGATGTGACATGTACTCTGCTAAACTGATTTCACTCATAAACTGACTCAAATGTGTGTTTCTCAGTTTGGTTTTCAGGTGGGTACACACAGACATTGTATAGGACAAGAAGAAGCATTGACTTCAAAACATATAGAATTCTTAGCAGAAATCTGTAGAAAAATTTAAAACATTTGTTATCCCTGAAAAATGTAAATTAATCAATATGCATGTGGATGTAAAAGGTAACTTAAAACAAAAAAGGAGGGAGACTAGCAAAGATGAATGGGAAAAGATATGTAATAACATCTTATTTATTGTGCACAGTAATACAGGGAACCAAAAGAAACATGCAAATGCTCACACATTGTACACATATGTATATGGAGAAATCAGTCATTCCTTTCAAACTGACAGCTACAGTCAAACTTTTAGTTTGGGTATTTACATAGTACTATACCAAATGTGACCTTTGCTTTAGTATTACCATCTTCTGAAATAATGGTAGTAAATTAAATGAAAGCGTATCATGTTAAACATTTCACCTTTTTCATAACGAAAGGTAAATTCTAAAGCTTGGCAAACATTGCTTAAAGATAAAAGAAAAGGGTACGAAGGGGTGAAATAACCTTTAATTTTTAGGATAAGACGTGATTTGAAATTTCTGTTTTCATGAACTTTGAAGGTTTACTGTCTTTAAGTTTAAAAAGTTTGTTTTGTTTTGTTTTTTTTTTTTAATTATCCTGTGCTGTAACATGCATCTTTACGAAAACTGTAAGGTGGATGCATTTCTGCTAGTAAATTCATGCCAACTAGTACTGTTCTTTGCAGGTTTCCAGCTCAGAAGCAATACAGCTATATTCTCAGATGCTACCTCTAAGTTAATAAGCCTTGTCTTTTGTCAGGCAATGAAATTACATTGCTATGCTATCTGAAGTACTGTATACTACCTGGCTTTGTGTTCTGTGGTGAGAACTGGCCTGGCTGCTTCTGCATCTAGAATATAGTTCTGTTTGTTTCTGAGAATGTTTCTGATTTTTAAAACAAATATCTAGGTGTGCTTAGTCTTGTACCAAATTAAGAATTTCCCCCTTTTGGTGGATTATTTGATTTCTGAAAGATTTTGTTGAAAGAAGTGGAGACTGGTCCCTGTTCAAGACAGCATTATTAAAATGGAATGCATTGACTGGTATGCCTGTTTACATGATTTAGGTTAAATTGGTCTGCAGATTGGAAGACTGTAGGATTTTATTTTTTTTCTGTCTGGCTAGACAGCTGGGATCCAGGGTTCCTCAATTTTATTCCCATCTCCCCAGTGCGGATAATTTCTACTTGATAATTTCATCTGGGAAATTGCTTAGCAAATATTATGCTAATGCAGGCACATAAGCAACATTATGTTTTTTTCTGCTGTCTTCCTCTGGTATAACATAGCTGTGCTTTTTATTGCAGATTTTATGTTGGCTAGAGTGCGTCAGGCAGTAAGGGTCCCCTTGCAGGCAGATATGTTATATTGAACTGGCGGTCTGAGTATCCCTTTAGTTGGAGTCTGGCAGTACATGGGACTGCCGCGACACAGGACTTCATGATCCAGTGACTCCTTCCAGGCCTATATTCCTAGTATTGAAATCTGAGTTTGAGGAACAAGACACAGTTAGAAAAGCTTCTTATTTCATCTCCTACAATTATTCTTCCAGGCACCCAGCGCGCCATGTTCAAACAGGCTATGCGGCACTGGGAAAAGTACACGTGCGTTACGTTTATTGAACGAAGCGATGAAGAAAGTTATATTGTATTTACATACAGACCATGTGGGTAAGTGTGTGTGTATATGGTAGCAGATACTTGCGCTTTCCTTGTTTGGCCATGTTTGTCAGCTTTGCAGTTATAAGTGAATGTATACTTCCCAGGGAAATGGATAGATGGTTACTGCAGTCAAATGATACATGTGTTCTACTTCGCTTTATGTTCATTGAAAGCAGTATATATAGTAACTTTTTGAAGTTATACTTCTGTCTATTTCTAGATAAAATTATCTTGCTAATTATACATAGATATGAGACTTCTGTATTTGGCTTTTTGTCATGCTTTTAATATTCATATGTATTGTTCTAAAGGTATTTCAGGCTTATCCTTTGTTTATTCTTAGCTTTCTCCATTTCCCAAGTTTACTGCTGAATTATGTATGGACATCTACCCCATATTCCTTTTCCAGCTTAATTGTTGTTAATTGTAATTTTAGCTCTTCTATTGTTAGACTGTGCTTGCCCAGATTTGTTTAACCACCGAGTTCACGACCATTTTGCAAATTCCTTCTTTCCAGGTCACGGATGTGTAAAAGGGAGCAAAACAGGTTTTATTACTCATTGGTGCAGCTTTCCATTAATCGCCATGTTCCGTCTTCAGATATTTCTGCTAACAAATGCCTTGATCAGCAATGTTTGTTATTTATTCCACTCAGAATTCTTAATTTTATATAGCAGTCAGTGAACATCCTGAGTGCACAATAGTAGTTTTCCAAGAAGAGTGCTCAGTGCCTGTGGAAATACTGTACTTCTGGTAGTCACCTTCTCTTTGGGTTGTAGGCTCCACAGTGAACAGCTCTCTGTCTTGCTGACTTCCTGATCAATGAACACTTTGCATGCCTACTTGTGGATTTTTATGGGATAGGCTTGTGAAAAGAAGTTCTGGGACTCCTTGCGTTGTAGGTATTATGCCGAATCTACTTAACTATAGCCCATAAAAATACATGTAGGCTTATCTGTTTAAGTTACCCCTGACATTCTTCTGAAGGCATAGGACAACGTAATAAAACCCACTCCTAGGCCCTTTTAAGAAAAGCATCACCTTTGCCTTGGAAATTCTCTGAGCCACAGATCCTTGTGATCTGGGAGTTTATTCTACAGGAACACCAGTGAGCTTGCCCATCACCTTCTTGTGTTCCCGTAGGTCTGCTGTGAGGCCCCTGTTAGAAACACTACCAAATGAAATGGACTTTTGTTCTGACCCAGCATGGCTATTATTTCAGTTAATGATGCAACCTGTAAGATAGGATTCAGGGATACTGATGTACAGCTGGAAGAGAAATGGGAAGTAGAGAATAATCACAATGGTTCCCTTGCACTCATGGAGGTAAAAAGCAATGTGAATTTAAACAGAAGAGTGTGGAAGGTAAGTGGTCTCGGGCGCTTTAGAAAGAGAAGTAGGGGAATATCTACAGAGATCTTGGTTTCGTGAAAAGTAAATTCTGCAACTTCAAAGTGCCCAAAGCTAAACAACAGAAAATCTCTCCAGCCAAAGCACTGATCCTTAGGCTGGTTGATGCTTCATGAAATCAAGTCGCTTTAGGGTTGAAGGCTGGATTACAACCAATTCAAACCAGAAGGTTGGAATACACTCAATATCTACCTTCAAAGTCACCATTATCCTTTACAGTTAATGTCGTTTTATTGGTGGGTACTTTATAAATAAATTACAAAGACTGTAACAAGTTTAAAATGAAAGCAAGGAAGAGTGTGGCTATGAACCAGTGATGAAAAAACCAGGCTAGACAGAAGGGGCAGTTGAATGACTTTTTTTGGGGTTCTGACTCCATAAGCCATTTCAGGAAGAGCCAGATAAATAAGAACGTATCTTCCCTGGGTGAATAGGAACCACTGTGCTCTAACCATCGGCACAGAGTGCTGATGCAGGATTTTCCATGGAAAGAGCCCAGACAAAAGTGAGACCAAACCATCTGCAAACACTTTCTGCTACATGGCCAGTTGCATTGAAAATAATCTCAGTTCTTTCCCATAGCACCCTGCTGTGTTGGTTTGTTAGCATATTGTGCCATTATTGTTTGCAGTACCATGGCAGTTAACATTCACAGATGAGGGAGACTTTATTGTACTTAGCACTGTTCAAATTAAAAACTAAATGATAAACTCTGCCCCAAAGAGCACACAGAAAAAACATAAGACATTTAATGAAACAGAAAGTGGATGTAGTCATATACATGGAAATTCAGGTGGCAATATCTACAAAGGTCTCAGATCACAGCATTAGCACACTGGCAAGTGAAGTGTTCTTGAGCCTTTGTAAACATTAAGGATATTCTGAAGGAGTGTAATGCACTACTTCTTGCAGCAGTTCATGGGAATATCATCCCAGAAGGGCAGTGATGAAAAAAGCATATTTGAAATATAGCAGCTGGTTATCAGAGATACATGACCTTCCTAAAGTTGAGAGTTTGTATATCAGCAATGAACGAGAGATAAGTTTTGATTATCGTAGGCCTATGGGACTGCAAGGGATCTCAGAAAGATATCTAGTGTATTCTTAAGACAGAAACAGCTATACCTAAGTTATTCCTGATACATGCTTGTCTCACTTGTTTCTAAAATCCTGCAAAAATGAATACTTCACAGCCTGCTAGGAAATGCATTGCTTCAGTACCCTTATTATAAGGAATGTAGGGAGTTAGGGGCAGTATTTTTGGTCATAGCTAAACCAGATATTTCTCGCTGCAATTAAAGTACATTGACTTTTTTCCTGTTCAACATGACCATAGAAAATACATTGTTCCTCTTTCTTTTTTGAAGGAATCTATTACGTACTTTGAAACTGTTATGTCGACCCTCAGTTCTGTTTTCTTTTAGGCTAAAAAATGCCTAATTCATTTAATCTTTTCTAGTAAGTTGTGTTTTCTAGGCCTTTGATCACATTGCTATTCTCTTTGAAATTCTTTTCAACTAGTCCACATCTTTCTTGAAATTGAGGACCCAAAACTAGGGCGTTTTTGTCCAGGTGAATCATTACTTCTGAGCCAGAGCTAGAGCTAATTCATATATCTTGTAGTCTCTGCTTCCACTTCGGTACCTAAGTATGATGCCTCCCTCTTTCTTAATAGCTGCCACGTTCGACTTGTGGTCTGTTAGGATGTGACTTTGAATAAAAGCCAGAGTTCTTTCCACAGCACTGATAACTCTGTCACTGGTTCCAGCATGTGCCATGTTTTGCACACCTCAGGACACCAAATAATTCTATATTTTGCTTTCAGGTCTCTTCTCTAATCTGTATCGATTCCAGGCTTCTCTTCATTGTATTTAGCAATCTTTTCTCAGATTGCAAGTTTAAAGAGCGTCATCTTTATTTTCACTTCATATAATATTCCAACAGCTTTATACCCCCCTTTATATCAGGGTTCTCTAGTTTGCTTATGGGCAGCTTGTGTGGAAACATGTGAAAAGCTTTACGGCTGGATTCCTCCTTCCCATCAGAATAATTTCATCTGTTGCAGTTTTAAACTATAATTATTTGTAATCATGTCTTGTTTATTTAACCTGATTTTGAGAACAGTTAATTATTGAAATATTGTTTCTTCGTACAGCTGAAGCACTTAGTAGTTTGAAATTTTGTAATTACTGATAGTCATTTGTACCCATTAGCTGCAGATGTGAGAATAAGAATATAGTACTAAGATACTAGTGTTTATGATTCTTCTACCAAAGCAGTGTACATTGGCATTTATTTATTACAGCAAATATTTATGCAGGTAGTTGATTAGGGCAAGTAAAACTCTAATCTGTAAATAGGTTCAAAACACTCTCTGTCCTTGTGTTTCTTACTATCAGATAGGAAGTACCTGAAGACACAATCAGCATACTGCTCTGTATGCAAAGCCAAAAAAGGGATCAGCAGACTGGGATGGCCTCTAATCACATGCTCTCAATAAATACTACTGAGTACAAGATCGAGCTTCTTTTTATATAGTAAGACAAAAAAAGAACAATTAAGTCATATTGTTCTGGCATCTCAGCATGTCTTTGATCTGACTTCGTGGCAATTTTTCTTCTCCGCTAAAAGACTTAAGTACTTTTTACGACAAACTTCAGATGACTTATTACAATCACTACTGTATCCTCTTGTATGAGTATTTGACAAAGTTGTCTGAGATATAGGAAAATCGAATCTCTTTCATGTGCTCCCCCAAACATTGTAGACTAAACAGCTTCTGAATGTTTTAATGTTTTTTGAACTTGCTGGTATATTAAATAGACATTCCAGGCAAGCTCTTAAAGTTGGTGAAACAGGTGAATTCACTGCCTGGGGTACACTTTTGCAGCATTCTTTAGCTTTAAGAAGGATTACATGTTATAAAATGTGCTCAATCACTTTTACGGAATGAGAAGACATTCAGAGTTGTGCTAAATAATCCGTGGCATTAGGGCTGACTCATGCTCTCAGACAGCAATTAATTCTAGCAGCTGGCAATCTTCCTGCCCACAGCATTTGACACAGCTTCTCTGCTGGTTGTGGTATGGCCCGCAGAATGGGTGTGACCAAGCTATAGGTGACCAGTTGCCGTAGTCTAAAACACAGTGCATTAACACAAGCTGAATGAAGTGATTTATATTAATACACTGGGATAGGCAGCTGTTAACTGAGGCGTGGACTCAGTTGGCTGTTCTTTATAATATTGGCGTAGTCATCTACGTTGAGCAGGTGGAGAAGCAGTAGCCACTTCTGCCATCACAACAGATCCTTTTAGGGCAGTGAATCAGATCATTTAGTAACTATGATTGTATTGATCCCTGAGAATAAGTAAATTCATCAAGCCAAGTTGGAGCCGATATCTCCTTTATACAGAATGAGTTATACTTGTGACTGAAAGAGATGTTTATTCACCAAGAAAAGACCTCTGCTTCTTCAGTGAGATTTTTGTTCACGAATTTTGTGAACTTCTTTCTCTTGGTGTGTGTAACATGTAGGTGATCTTGCAGTAGTAGTCCTAGTATGCTTATGAAGTCCTGCAGTTTTTCATCCACAACTCCATACAGTCAGTGCCATGGCAAGCTGATGTTGTGGTCTGTGAGAATTTTTATGTTATCGCATTCTGAAGAGTGCAGCTTTTAAAAGAAGTGCAACATTGGCCCTACCTGATTCTCTCTTCCTTCATATTAATTTAAGAGCATTTTTTACAGTAGTTGTGAAATAGTATTACTTAGGAGAATGAGTGTATTGTTCCAGTCATTTCACTTTCTCTTTGTCATTTGTTTCTCTGCTCACCATCATTGATCAGCTAGACTGATTAAATGGAATTAGAGATTCATAAATAGTTACTGTCTCCAACTGCTGTCTGGTGCAATAAAGATTAAAGAGATGAGGAGCTTTAAAAGCTGCCAGTTGACTCAATTTAAGGGGCATGACGAGTGCTCGAGCAGCACAGAGAGGTCTTGGTCTTTTGCCAAACACACCTGGGGTCAAAACCATGGTAATGCAAATTAATTTATTTCCTAGATTGATTTGTTTATTTTAGTTTTCCTTACCCTTTGACTTAGTGCAATTGTTGAAGTGATCAGAATCTTGTAGCTTAATTGGATGAATCTGGTGTGCTTGACGTGACACTCAACCTAGCAAATCCTAGTGACCCCTCTGTGAGCATGCGCTGCTGCTGCTATTTTAGACTTGGTGTTAGTTCTAATTTTCTTTGGGGTGTAAAGAAGTACTCAAATTCATTTATAATTTCTGAGAAGTACTTGAAATCTGTTAAACAACAAGTGTAAGGGAATTACCATACTCATCTGGTGGCTTGTTTTTAGGAGCAGGCCAGCATTAAAAAAAATAATTCCCAGTGCGTTGGATTTTAGGTATTCAGTGTTAGACAACCTGGAGGAGTACTATGTAAAAGACTGAAGTTAATTTTTTTTCTTCTGAAAAGAAAACACCTTTCAAATGTGTCAGATGAGGTACCCAAAGTCACTGCACACATTTGATAATGCCTAACTTTTCTTTTGTTATGACTAAAATGGTAAAATGTCAATTTATTTTTGCAAGCACCTAACAATTTGTCTGATTTATGAAATACCACTAAAAGCTTTCAGAGGTTGTCTTAAGCACGTCTGTTTTTGAGAAACAATCAACTCTTTGGTATTGTTAATTGTATTTGGTAAACTGGTTAATTAGGTATTTATTTACCATATTTTCTTATTAAAAAAAAATTGCCTTAATAACTTAATGTGTTATACTAGCCATTTTGATGTTCTGCTATTACTGCACAGCTATTGCCTGAACTTTACCAAGATATAGTGCACAACCTTAAAAGGTTAAACCCTCTTTTGGTCCAAATGAAGTAAAAAGGACAGTAGTTAAATTCTTGCTTTATTCTTTTGCCCTTGTGAATACTGTCAATAAAAGCAGAGCTGGAGGTATCCTAGAGGGTACTATTTGGATAATTAATTATTTTTTCACTTTTTCCCTTTTCTCTATTTGTCTCTGAAGTATCACTGTGCAAAAAAAAATATATTGAAAAATCTCTGGAAATTTTTAAGCCACCAAATTTATCTTTGGTATTTGAAATGTGTAGCGTACATGAAGTCAATAACATAAGCATGTTAAAACTATTGAAATTGTATTAAATATTCTACAACCTACAGTCTTAACCTATTGATTTGCTTTAAGCTATAAATAATGATTGATGTACTTTAGTTTTGCATTGCAATTTTTCTGTATAGAGTTTCCACACAGCGGTAAACATGAAGACTCAGCAGAAGTGTTTAAACTGTTTTAAACTAAAGGATTTGTTTTGCCTTTTCATAATTATGCATGGTTGTCCAAACTTTATTCTCATCAATCTCTTGCACTGCCTTCATGTGTTGTATTCAGGTCATAAACGTTTTGAATTACAAATTAAATTTCAGGATTTAAATGAATGTGTTTAAATGTGTTGGGTCTCCAAAGTCTATTTTGCAGGATTACAGATGAATGGAAAACTAGACAGGTTAAAATTGGTTATGTGGTTGGGCTTGGAGGGTTGTGGTTAATGGCTTGGACTCAGACTGTGACTGAAAGTGTTGTATCGTAGGGGCCTATCCTAGGACCTCTCCTTTTAAACATCTTTATCAATGACCCACAAAGAGGTGATGGCGCATGCTTTCATGAAGTTTGCAGATTACCCCAAGTTGTAGGGGACCAGATGATAGGCTCGGTGGTAGAGCTGACACCCAGCGGGACTCAGGCAGGCTGGAGGAACTGACCAACAGGAACCTCTGAAGTTCAACAAGGGCAAATGCAAAGGCCTGCACCTGCAAAGGAAGAGCAAGATAGACCAGGCATTGCCAGGTTGGGGAACAGCTCTGTGGAGAAGACCATGAGGCAGTGAGCTGGGCAGAAGCTGGCCATGGACCCTGGAACAAAGGCAGCTAGCAGTGCCCAGGGCTGCGTGAACAGAAGCGCAGCTGGTGTCTCAAGGGAAGGGAAGGGGTCATCCCTCTACTCATCACTTGCTAGATTACAGATAGACACTATATCCAGATGTGGGCTCCTGATACAAGAAAGGTGTTAATAACCTGGAAGGACTCAAGCAGAGGGCTGCCAAGATACTGGGATTCTTACAGGGTGGGCAACAAGATGAGGGAGTCAGGCTCTTCACAGTGGTGCTTGGTGGGAGAACACAAGGGCAACAGTCATAAGCTGAAGAACGAGAGAATCAGACTGGACATAAGAAATACAATTTTCACAGCGTGGACAGCCAAGCATTGGAGCAGGTTGTTCAGAGGGGCTGTGCTGTCTCCATCCTTGGAGGTTTTCAAGATTCGACTAGATAAAGATGTGAGCAACCCTAGTCTGACTTTGTATCTGACCCTGCTTTGAGCAGAAAGTTGGACTGGAGACTTCCAGAGGTCCCTTCCAGCCCAAATTATGCAAGAATCAGTGGAATTTTCTTTCATATTTAGTAGTCTTTAATGTGAATTTTCACAAATTACATTCATTTTATCGTTTTCTATTCTTAAAACAACCATCACACATTGTCAGCGCATTTTATCTCTTTGCACAAGTTAAGGTCAGTATAGCATAATTACCATAATGATGTACATGACCTTAACATAGGTAGGAAGCCCTAACTCCTTAAGTTCACCTAATGTGGAAATGGTGACATGCTTTCACAGAATGTGGATTACTTCATCTGATTGATTCTTGTGGTTTTTACCATGGCTTGCTGTAGACTGCCAAGTCAAATGCCACATCTTAGTCCTTACTCCAAAGTGCCAAAGATAAGGAACAATGTTTTCTAAAAGATTTGAAGTCTGGGACCTGGGAACTGTGTTTGGCAATTTTTTTTGGTGTACATAATGCAACTGTCTATGGCAGTGAGTTGAGAATTCTATACTGAGGTCAGAAGGTCTTTAATGGCTTTTTCAATGAATGAACTTTTCTGAGAATGAAGAGTTACTGCAAATTCTACTACCTTTGGCTCAGAGTACAAAGTATGTACTCCAGCATTCCCTCTCTAATTGTATGAGACAGTAAATAACACTGTGTAGGAGGTTTTAAAAAAAATCAAACAGCAAAACATCAAAAAACCCAAAACTTTCTTAAGGATCCAAACACTTTTCTCCCCAGGGTGAGAATGAGTGAATAAGAGAGTGTATGAACTATGGTAATTTCCTTATTGCACAATAGCAACATATCCAAGTACTTGAATGACTAGTGAAAGATAAAAACTTGGATAAAAATGATATTGAAAATATCTGTAGTGCTTTAATTGTGTTTACATATTGACCTGTAACCATAATATTTATTCTGCAAACATGCAGTTTGAAAAATACGTTAAGCAAAACCATGTCAGCGTGTCAGGTGCAAAGGTGAAATCCACTGTGGAATTGTGAGATAAAATGGTGTCACTGCTCTAAATTTTTATTTTAATCTTTTTTCTGCTATATGTTGTTCCTTTTTATCACCTACGCTGTATTTTTAGGGCACATCTTAATGTAGTTTTTTCCACTACTATTGTTTATATCAAGGTTAATAATAATATTTCTATACCCTAAATATTGTAAATAGTATTTTTGTGTTAATACAGTTTATATAGAGTGAGGGAAATACATGGAGCAATTCACAGGTGTTCTTTATTTTCTTTTACTGTGGTATGGAACAGTAGCACGTAAACCTGCAACATTGGCCATGGCACAGAATTATAGCAGTGAGTCTAAATTGTCATTGTTTTTATTTACCTGCCTTGAAGAGAGCTATCAAGGGAAGAAACCTTAAGAAATTAATTAAACGTGGTTTTGCACAACTCTAGCTGAAGCATTGAGCCTAATTCAGTGCTTTGACCTAAAAAGGTGATTCATACCTGTCCTTGGAACTATCGAAAGCAGGAAGAAGAGTTAACTTATTCTGAGGCTAGGTGTGCTTGAGAAGCAGTTGAGATAGCAGGGAATGATTGTAATGTGCACAATAATTTTTCCCAACGGTATTTTCCAGATAGTAACAAAATTTTTGATACGACCCTCGCAGACTGTTGTAATAATATTTTCCTCTATAAAGTAACTTGTGTGGCCTTTATAATTTTAAGATATTACTATCTTTTTTTGGTATATCTATTCTTGATTTTAACCACTAGTGCAAACTCAGTGTATGCTAACAGGTATTGTGAGATAAAATGCCATGGATGTACTTATCTAATATTCCTATTTTAAGTATTAGACACTAACAAAAATCAATGAAGGAGACCAACCAAGACTGACTGGCCAGCCAGCGAACCAAGGTGAAAAGTCTCTTTGCCACCACAAAACCTGAATAGGAGAAACAAACAAATATTGTCCAAAGAAGTTAGTCTGTTCTCGATATTGCTTCCATAGCTGCTCTTCCTTTATTGCCTACAGAGGCCAATGAAGGATAGGACCATTCTCCACACTAGCATTGACCTCCTCAAGGACCAAATATATTCTGCTATGTAAATGTTGCATCAGAAAACATGCAGTTTTGTTTGTTGTTTTTTTTTAAAAAAAGGGGGAGGAGGGAGAGGGTGGAGGTGATCGGCTCAGTACAATTCCATTCTACCTGACAGACTGCAGAATTTACAGAGCAGATATGAGAATTCAGGCTTTTATTAGGGAATATAAGGCTGGCTGGAAATATTTAAGATCTTCAGAGGCGACAGAGAATCAGTTTGAAATGTGAAACTGTCTTCTATTTTGGTAGGATTGGCTTTACTCTCTTTCCTTTCCTTTTGCTAGCACAGTCAGCAGACTTTTTTTTCCTAACCAAAAAGCAGCCATGTCAGATAAATGCTGACAGTATGAATACTGAAAAGGGCATCTCTGTTCCGTAAGTTTACATTGGAATCATGGAAGTGCGGTGGAACGGCAATGAAACATGAGAGCAGTTGCGAAGAGGGTTTTTTGGGTTGTTTGTGTTGTGTTTTTTTTGTTGTGAAAATATGACTTTCTGGGACTAAGGTTCCTACTACAAGAAAACAACAGTGGGAGAAAGAAGTGATTCACACATATCCAGAGTGTTCAACCTCCTAATATACTGTTGTTGCAAATAACATTGTATATCACCTGTAGCCAGAGAAACAAACAATGAGGAGGGATTTCGCAGTGGCGTCACAGGATTCTGCATCTCATTCAGGATATCTTCCTTCTGTGTTTCTAACTGCATGTTGAGTGAATCTTTTAAAGGACTACTATTTCTCTTGCATAATTTCTGCACCCTTTATAGATTGAACTAGTTAAGTAAGGTGACTTTTCAGATCAAAATAAAGCAAACTTATTGGAATTGAGTGACCAAGAGTTTGGTGAGTGCTGTCAAGACACTCAGAAGTAGTATGGCACAGAAGAAACCTTGCCTTTACTTATTCTTCTTCCCTCTGCATGCCTCTTGAGTGTGCATGGGGAATAAAGCAGTAATATGCAGGATGAGGCATTACTTCCAGTCAACTTTATTTTTATTGATTCTTTGGGTGAAAAGAAGTTCCTGTGTCATTCTGAGATACAAAACCACAAATGATAATTCTGTTGATCATAGCTAGCATCTTTTAAGAAGACCTTGGGGAAAAAAACCCCACATTCATGTATCTTTTATTAGGTATTCTGAATAGTAAGTTGTTCTTGCACTAGATCTAGAGTTTGTGAGACTGCAGAAATTGCATAATGCATTGTTCTCATTTTTTTTGATATAATATTTTCTCATATTTTAACTGAATTTCCTATATGGTTTGTAGAGATAGACATGAAAACATTCATCTGTGTTTGTGTTTTTATTACAGGTGCTGTTCTTATGTGGGTCGAAGGGGAAATGGTCCTCAAGCTATATCTATTGGCAAGAACTGTGATAAATTTGGTATAGTTGTCCATGAGTTGGGTCATGTGATAGGTTTTTGGCACGAACATACACGACCAGACCGTGATGACCATGTCACCATCATTAGAGAAAACATCCAGCCTGGTGAGATATTCTGATAAGTATTTTGGGGAAAAAAAAAAGTCTGTTCATTTTTGGTGTTCAACTCTTTTAAAGCTGAACACTGAATAGTAGAAATTAACTGAATAGCAGAAATGAGTGTTTATGCCCCCTATTCCTCTTAGCTAGACTGATCTCAAGCTGATTCACAAATGAAATACTGCAACTAAAATATAATCTTTTCTAAAGATCTGGCCAAGTAGCAAACCATTAAATAGTATTGACTAGAAGGAGAGAAATAGTAATCATGCTCAAAAACTTTGAAGGAAACCATTGCTCTTAAAACCCAGTTTTAAAGTCATGTTTCTGTTCTTGAGAAAGGGCTTTTTTTTTTTTTTTTTTCAGTCTTTACCTAGTGATAAGTAAAAACATGTCAATATCTTTTTAGCTGCCCAAGAGGTTTAGACCTGGAAGGTAATCCAGGTGACAAAGATGGGTATGAATGAATCTGTGACAAAGATGGATGCTGTTCCCATGGTTTCCATGTTACTTGTTCCCTACAGAGCTTACAGCTTTAGCCAGCGGCCTTGATGTTGTTGAGACAAAGCATCTGAGGAACCTGAGAACTTTAAACTGTGACTATCATCTCTTTGCCAGTCTAGCTGTTGTGTCCACACTTGTGTCATGCTGGCAAGATGGGAGGGAGCTAGGCGTGTTTCATTTGCAATGTTCATCAATCTGCATGGTCTTTGTGAAACCCTGATTTTGACTTACGGGAATTCTCTGCTCAAGAAGACGTGAAATCAGAAATTGTCCAATGATAGCTTGGAGTATTTGTCTGTTTCTATGGAAAAATGTTTTAAAACAAAGTAGATCTGAGATGCAATAAATCTTTGCCACCTCAGCTAAGACTTGGAAGATGACTGGTGGCTGATACATGCTCTCACAAGTCTCTGAAGTCCTGAAAGGGCACATGCATCCGAGCATTCCTTCTGTTCTGTGTCGTTGACGTGTATAGATGCCATAAGTGCTACTCTTCTGTGCTTTTTCTGCAATGGTGAAAATCAGCTGGAGTGCCATCCTCAGCCTCCTGCTCTCTCCTTTCAGTTGTCTCTCTAGTTTCTGGCCAAAACCACTTCATGTGGTGTGGTGTGAGCTTGAGGATCACTAAATGGGATTAGGAAGTCATGACCACCAAGACTTGTGGGTTTTGTTACATTATGCAAATTGTGTTGGTTAATAATGTTAATGCCACTGCAGTTTTTTCGAAAGACATCAATGGGAATATGAATTGTAGTAAGGGATGCTTTGTATCTCTTAATACACTGATTAGGACAAAGAACTTCTGGTCTGGAGTTATGAACTAAGTGTAATTCTTTTGTTCCTCTTCTATTTTCGTTAAGTTGCTACAACTGGCTCTTTAAAATGTGACTTTGAAGTGTTTGTATTACATGGGAAGTCAGAGAGTAGCCTTTGCTGAAGCACAGTCTTTTCAGTATCCAGTCTAATGAATCTATGATGAGGAGGGTTCTGCCAGGGTCTTTGCTCTCAAAATGATTTCTTTCTGGAATTAAGAACCAAACCAGCAAATTTTATCGATTCTACATGACGCACAACATGATGTGTGGGGCCCTTATGTGGGCTAGGTGAATAAGAACAGTCTTTCTAAATACCGAATATAGGAATTTGATGCGTTTCAGAAGACATGTCTGCCCTCTTGGTTAATAAAAATCACACAACTACTCCCAAATGGCTAAGATTTATGAATGTCAGTGATTGATTAGCTTAGGATCTTTGTTGTTTTTCTTTTCCTGTTTGGTTTTTATCTTCACAAAAAAAGATATTAAAGAAACTAATTATCAATCATTTGTAGGTCAGGAATACAACTTCTTGAAGATGGAGCCTGGAGAGGTGAACTCCCTTGGGGAACCATACGACTTTGACAGCATTATGCACTATGCCAGGAACACCTTCTCAAGGTTGGAGTCTCAGGTTATACCTTTTGACTTTTGATTCTATTCCTTTCTGTGAATGCTAAGAATTATGCTTTTTTTAAGCATTCTGAAATCACTTAAAATATCCCTTGTGATATAGTATTGTTACAGCAGTCAAAGCACAGATTGTTTATTTTAAGTCAGAATAATTTAGTTATATTTTTAAACACATTTTGTTTCTGTTCAGTTTCAAAGCAGCCTTTTGATCTTGTTTCAGTTCTTTAGATTTTAAGACAAGATAATCTGGAAACATCATTTCATGTAACACTCATTTTCTTTTTGCCTCCACAAAAATTTGAATTTATAACAGAGGTTGCAACCTCGTCTCTATTGTTTGTACAGATTGTATTGTCATCAAAACCATATAATAAAAGAGTTCTGCTGGTTTTGGTCTGACCTGTTGCAGGCTGATCCATTCCCAACTCCATAGTAACTCGTGGGGCTTGCTCTGAACCCCTGCATGGTTGTGGGGAGCTGTACAACAAGCTCTTTTCATAGGCTAGCCCTACTCTGGACAATAAGTGAAGGAGTCTTCTTTCACCTGGTCTCCTGTTATATTTTATACCAAGCTAATTACTTTCTAAAAGTAATGTAAATTAAAAGAAACCTAAAAAAAAAAAAAGCCGCTTTGAAAAGTTATGTACTTGGCTTTTTCTTTGTCCAATTCCTGCATTTTAAGGCAAAAATACTAGACAGTCTGAGACTCTGAAATAAACTGAAGACCACCAGAAACTTCACCAGCTTTTGCAAATTTCTTAAGCTTGTTGTCCTCAATATAAATGATACTATTAAAAAAAAAAATCCTACCAAAGGGTGTATTCAGCATACACATAATTCACCCTT
>NW_009630679.1:0-72007 GCF_000690535.1 Cariama cristata | reverse complement strand
AGCGTGGGAATGAGCCACATGAGATAGATATTAGTCACATTGCTTAATCCAGTAACAGATACCATTACCTTAAGGAAGAGATTATAAGAACCTATATAAAATGAGTAATTTAACAAGCTGGAGCCCCCCAGATTCCTAGGGCAATGACAACATCAAGATAATTTGATTTGTGGGCCCTGATCTCACCACTTTCCAAGCTGGCAAAAACGGATACTACCATGAGTAGGCATGCCCTGCCCCAAGGTACGAGAGCTTGTTACTTCATACTGTTTAAAAACAACCTGTAAACCCTTGAGGTCATGTATTGATTTGTACTGATTTATCTTGAAAGTATGAGTCGTGCCCAGTGTGGCATATTGCCAGCTGTTTGTTGTTAGACTTTACTTACCCAGATAAGTAGTAGAAAGCACAAAACATCATAAAGTTCTAGTCACACACAATGATGTTGTTCATGGTGTATTAAAACTGTTACAGGTTGTTCCCTTATTCAAATGCCAAGGCATTTAAGAGAGGATCGTTTTCACATTTTTCAAAATAGAAACAGCATCAGTTTCAGGTTGTACTAAAAATCAGTGGAAAATAAAATTATAATTTATAGTTACAAACACTTTTTTGAAATAATAATGTGCTTTATTTCTAGAAACTGAATGATGCCATAAGGAGTTTGTTTCACTGTTTAAATTAGGGTAGCACCCTGAGATGATTTTTTTTTGCAAAATTTCTAATGAGACCGCAAGAAATTTAACTGGGTAAAGAGAGCAGTGTGTGCCTGCAATACTCAGAATAGTTCATTTATTACAATTTAAAAACCAGTCTGTATTTATAAACAGTATTCCTAACTACAAAGATCCATACTGTTCATTCATTTCTGGACCTACACTATGCCTGAAAATACTAGTTTTACTTTTCAATAAAAGCCCTACAAGTATACAAGAGGTTATAATGAAATTACAGAACAAAAGAATACAAAACGTATTCATCTGTTAACTTCCGTTTTATGGGTTTTGAGGGATATTCAAATTCTGTAACATGTCAATAGAACTAAGTTTCATACTTTACTCTTTTAAAATTTGAGACTTCCAAAATATTTTGGATCATGTTTAAAATCTGGGAAATTTTTAATAAAACTGCACAATTGGAACCAGTGTGCTTCTCTATTACGTTTAGTTATTTAGGATAAAAGTTATTGAAAACACATATGGTAAGTTGATACATTTTGTTGTAGGGCAAGCAGAGACTGATGAGTAAGTGTTTCTGTTTCAAAAACAGCAGCGGCTAGCATAGAGTTAGATCTGTTATAACACCTGACAAAAGAATGATTGGCAAGTGTGCTTGGCTTTATCCACTCTTACATGTGTAAGTCAGACTTTAAGACTTCCCTTGAAAGCTTTGTTAGAAATAGGAACTTTGTGATTAAGAGTTTTGTGATAAGACCTAATTTATGTATTTTTGTATAATTTTATAATTAATTTTTTCAATATAGCAAGAGCTTAACAGCAGTGCCTTTTGCCTGTGTAGTCTTAATAGTAGTAAGAGATTTCCCTCCTGTTGTCTAACAGAAATATAAAAGCTGGTATGTTGATGTACTGAAAGAAGATTCTTTTTTGATAACTTTGCATAAAGTTTGCCAACCTGAGGAATTTTTATGACATGTTTTCTGTATTTGAAGTTCTGCATTTTACCCTCTTATTTATGCCAAATGTAAATTCTAGATTTACAAAATAGCATGATACATTCATAAAACTCAGGCAGTTTTGTGACAGAAACCTGATAGGGGTTTTGGGGGTCTATTTTTATTTTTATTTTTTTTAGGGGCATGTTTCTGGATACCATTCTCCCTTCCCGTGATGATAATGGTATACGACCTGCCATTGGCCAACGTACTCGTCTAAGTAAAGGAGATATTGCACAGGCAAGAAAGCTGTATAGATGTCCAGGTATTGCACCACAAACAAACAAAAACCACATACTAGCAACTGTTTGACTTGTTGAAGAGGAATGATACATTTGAGTCAGCTGCTCAGTAGTCTGTTTCCATGTTGGCAACTGACGTAGGCAGTTCAAGAATTGAATCATAAAAAATCTTATAGATAAGGTCTCTGGAATGCAAAGCACTTAAGGACAGATAAACTGTATGAAACAACACTTAGTTCCATGACATTTCAGTCTTTGTTTTTCTTAGTTGTTCAATGACTAGGAAAAAAAAAAGTTTAATATCACTTCCAGATTGCATGTTGACTGGAGTAATTTTTTATTTGAATTCAAGTAGAGCGCAGAAGGAGCAAATTAAATTGTTCCTATCAGCTCTGAACACATGACATTTTTTGAAAATTTGACAAATAACAAACCAGGACAACTAAGTTGTAAACTCTTTTATGGATAAGCTGGTTAGATCTTATTACAAAATTTCTACAGTTTAAACAGATAAATATAGTATTTGAATATCTTCTGCCTAACTCTAGCATGCTGTAATTTCAATGCATATTAAATGTTTGATCTCAAAATAGTGTTGGGGAAGACCTGCTGTCTGTCTCAGAGACATCAGTGGCAAGTCTGGAGTAACCCAGAGACAACCCTGTGGTTCTCGTTGTTCTCTAGTACTAGTTCTTTCCTAAGTGCTGGCAGAGTGGTGGAAATCTCAAAGCAAAAGGTTTTACTTTCCTTGCTCTACTTATGGCTGATACTAGTTTTAACCTTTGGTGTCAACTGAAGCAGCTCAGAAGTGCCATCTCACCCAGAATTTGCCAGCAAGTTCCTTGTGGGAGGCTAGACATACTAGCTCTGTGCCACATAGGTTTTACAACCCTCCTGCTCCTCATAGGAATTAATGAAGTCTCAGTAACTGTTTTAAGTCAGAGGTAAGGCTACTTTTTACCATCTGATCAATACAGAAGGACTAAAAAGAGGGATCAGACCTGAAGTGGTGGAGCTGCTTCAAATTTATATCGGCAGCAGTGGGATCTACTGAAGATCTGGGGCATTTGATGTGCATTTGATGTACGCTGTACAGCTGAAATATGCTTTTCCTTTGTACTGTAAGTACACTGAATCATAATCTTTTATATATCGAGAACATGCACAGTGCTTCTGGGCCTACCAGAGGAGAAACCACTTTAACGTTTTTTCTTTACAACTATTCCTTTTGGAATAATTTTTGCACTTTCCTTTTGGTACAGAAATTACTTGAATAATGGCATTCTTCTTGGCAGCATGATTTCTAATAAGAGTATAGAGCAACAATTTCATAAACACAGAGTATACGTACATATTTTCATAAAAGACAAATTCTGGAGAAAAAAATAGTTATGAAATTAAAACCACTGTGAAAGTAGCTAGTGTCTTATGATCCCATTGACTTAAGAAAGAAAAAAAAAAAACCTAGGCTGTTTATATATAATACTCTAACAGGCACTTTCAGTCAACTGAAAAAGACGCAATGTGCTTTTTGAGCTAATGTTCAAATAGTTGTTCCGAGAAAATGTCCATATAGTTCATGAAAATACGTAGTGATGAGTTATTGTTTCTTTGAATGTCTTGAAAGACTTGTTGAAAGTTAGTTTCACAGTATTGTAAAACCATGGTTGTTCAGCAGCAGCGTGCACTTTAAAGGTAAGCTATTTTTTTGCAGCACCAGTGAACACGGGTCAGAGGGATAATAAAAATGAACGGTGGTTGCAGGATCACACTCCTTTTCTGGCACTTTGCTTCAGCTAACTTTGGGATAAAAGGCTTTGGTTTTCTAGCCTTACTTACATGAGCCAGTCCATAAAAGAAAGTGAGTTTTGCGAGAGGAAAAGGCGGAAGGTTTTGCTACAAATTTTAAGTAGCATACTGATAACATGTTATTTTTTCTGTTAATATTTTAATAGAAGGTGCATAACTGAGTAACACAACATGAACTTAAACATCCAATAAAGCAAGCAACTCTCTGAAAGTTGCACAGTGCTCGTGATCTAATAAATTGTCCAACAAATAGTGAGAGTGAAAATTCAGACATTAAGCTTTGGGTTTAATGAAAAGAATCACGTGGTCATTGTAGTATATAGCAATAAAATCCCTGACACCGTATTGTTTTTGGAGGTGTGCTGTATTTCTTATTTCAGACAAAAGATGTTAATCATGATGTCTGCTTATGATAAAACAGCAGTGAATATTTCAAACATTAATAACATCTGCATTGTTTCATGTGTTCATTTGTGTTCCCTTAAACATAGTACAATGAAAATACAGAAAACAGTAACTTAAACCAGTATTTTCCAGACATGCACACTTCTTTGATAAAGGATTTTGCTGTATTGTGCATGTTTCATTTGGAGATCTAGTTATTCCTGCAAGCGGTTTCTGTTCCAAGAAGCCGGCCGCATTTTCTGGGGCCCATGAACATGAAGTTGAGCTCAGGGCTGCTGGAGAATGCAGCTGATCCTCACGGCAGCAAGGCAGCTGAGCCTTACGGGTTGTTTTAGCTAGTCAGGATATTCAGGGTCATTATTCAGGAAAGGACTTAGTGCCAGAGAAACAGTCTTGAGCTTGGTGAAACCAAGGCATGAGATTTAATAACCTGTCCATCAGCTGAGTAAGTGCCAGGACTCAACAACCTGGAAACAGCAATTTTGGGTTTTTTTTAACTTTTTCTTAGGATTTTTGTCAAAGGAAAACAGAATTGCTGGTAGGAATCTGTTACATTTTAACACTCGGTTACATCACTAAATGATAGAATAATAAAGAGAAAGCAAGCAACTAAGTTGAGAGTCCTTCATCTGCCAAAGTTATTTTGAACTTTGAGTGTCTTGGCATTTGAAAACAAATCTTGAACTTCAAGGCTGGATAAATTACAATGGTTTTCAGCCGGTCTAATGGAGTAATAGAATATGTTTTCTTCTGGTGTAGCTAGAAGAAAACCTTTATTGTTTTATATGGAAATTGTAGTTGATTTAAAATTCATATGTAGTTTTATAGGAGCAAGAGAGTAAGAAAGGGAAACAATGGAGAAGGATAGTCTTAGGCAGAAAGAGAGGACAAGAAATAAGTGGATAGAGTGGGCCTGAATAATGGATGGGAAAGGAGGCTCAAACTGGCAGGTGAAGGCTGTTCAGAGGAAGAGAAGGTAGATGGAAGAAGTTCAGCAAATTTACAAATTGTCAGGGTCTGTGACAGTATGTGTAGAAGAGAGCAGATGAAGGATACCTAGACTGGCTCTTTCTTGTGCTGTTCTCACTGTTCTTTGGGCTTAACTTGCTTGCATCTCTATCAGGTTAGAAAAGAGTGTTCACCTTCAAAAGTCAGCCTTTATTGACTACATAAGGAGGATTAAGGTCTTTAGATTAAGACCATTTGCCTATAACTATAAAGGGGAATTTAGTCAACAGTAAGACACTGAGTTGTAGTAAACTGATTTAAGTTTTTGGTTTAACAAGTACGTTATCAGCACCAGATATTTTTAGGGTGCTGTGGCAGCTTTATATACCAGATACGTATAGTTGCACAGACTTGGGTCTAAGTAAAAAGTATTAAATACCTTAGTTCTCTTTGGAAAAGAGTAAACTTTAATTAGCCATTTATGACAGTATGCATTTGCTACTGCTATGGACAAAGGAATGAGAGTTGGTTCCCTAAGTGTCCTGGAGGATCTGGGTTTCATCATTTGCAGATTTCACCATAATCCTTAATGGAAGTTGACCATGTGCATAAGCCAGCCCAGAGAGGTGTTATACACAGGCTGTGTAATTAAACACTGCCACAGAGTTCACTGGTAGAAATTGCTTTGTATGAGCATATAATCTACCTGCTGCCTGCACCCATTGTTATCTTTACAAGGAGAAGCAAAAATAGTTTCCCTTTCCCTTACCACAGAAACGCTTATCGGAAGTCTAACCTTTTTGAGCTGTAAAACAGACAGGAGATTGTTTTTTTGGTTGGAGTGTGTGTGTGAGAAGGGCTGAAGTGGCATTTCTGCAAGTGGTCTAGCTAATAAAATGGATATGAGGCATGACATTTGAGAGGGGGGAAAAAGCATCAGAGAAACATTGGCAATGTTGATGATTAACAGTGGAATAAAAATGTAGGAATTCTGTATAAAACAGAGGCGTATAAGATTGAATTTGTAATTATTTTCTTCTGATGTGAAATATACTAAGATTGGTTCTTAGGAAATTTAAATAACTGGCCCTTACCGCTCATTTTCCTTCTATGTTTCTCTCCCAAAGTGGACTCCTTTACTAATGGACCATTATATGGTAAAATGTTTATAATATACCGTTTTATAAGCCTAAACACTAATACTGTAGTTGCCACAGTCCAATTACAGAGAAAACCTTTATATTTTCTAGTAACAGAATTTTAACTGTTTCAGTTACCGTTGCCCCATTGCAGACGAATGTGCTTTTAAACAAGAAATGCCCAAATATCACCCTGTCTACAGTGGATCTGGAAGCCAGCCTGGAACTCAGGTCCCAAAGATAATTTATTCAGCTATTGATTGGTATAAGCTGTTCTTGTTATAGTTCCCTTGAATAAAGAGGAATTTTAAATTAAATGGTAAATATGGTGAAAAAATGTAAAGCCCGGACACGTTTTATAAATCCTAATTGCATTAAATCTTAATAGAAGTTATCCAATTACAATTTTTATTATGCTTCCCTTCAATTCAGATATATTTATGAAAATTTTGATTTGATAGAGAGGTCCCAGGCATTTAATACGCATCTAAGTCACATTGTTTTATTAACTAGCTTTATTCTCTAATTCCTAGAAAATGTTCCATGGTATCTTTTGCAACTTCAAATCCGTGGTTTTAAGGCTATGTACAACTTCTGTGTATGGAGCAGGGAGCGTTACTAGTATTCTGGAGAAAATGCTGCATGCTCTAAGAGAGAAAAAATCTGAAATGTTTTAAAAATTATAAAGATATTATGCATAATTCATTGATATGCTTACTTTTATAATAAGTTAATTTAGAGACTTTAAGGGGTAGTTACGTCGGTGTCCTCCTCCTCTCCTTTTACTAATTGCAGGGCTGCATTTGAACTGAGATCTCATATGTCGCACATACTTGATACCGTTTTGTTTGCTTACATACTTCACATTACATAGGTGTGTGCATTGCATGACTTCATAATCAATATTTGCGAGTCAAAGTTAGTTAATTGAAAAAATGCAATGGAAGCAGGAAAGATTGGGCAAACAGCATTCCCCATCTCTCATCATGTCATCTGCTCAAGGCTTGTTTAGTCACGGCAGTGTTGGTGAAATAGTTGTAGCTACAGCAAAACAGAAGATGTACTAAAGCTTGAAATATGGTTGTACGCATTAGGAGGGTACGCTGATGCAGTGTCGTCTCAATGAAGTCATGCGTGGGGGAAAGAACAAGAGAAGGCTCTAAAAGCGGTGAACAGAATACTTGGATCCTCACAGATCTCCCAAGTCGTGCGTGCATCTTTGAGTTCTGCTTTCCTCTACTCCTGTGCAAGGCTATGATTTTATTCTTGACCTTCCTTTAAGTGCTTTACGTACACATTGTAGGCTATGATACAGTTCACTAGCGCTGGGGGAACTCAGTACAGTACTCTGCAATTTATTTAAGTGTGCATTCACTGCGGTGTTAAAAATAAATTGTGGTTAATTATGGATATAGCCTTTTCACTGAAGAGGCTTTGTACAGAAGTAATTATTTAGTACTGAACACCTTTTTTGTATGTGTCGTTTGCTATGACTGCCTGCAATTTTTTAAAGATAAAACCATATTTTTTAAATGAAGGGAGGAAAAGAATTTTTTTTTCTATTTCATTCCTAAAGGACATGGTGACAGTGACTTTAGCCATTAAATTTTGGAGGGGGCTGCACCAATCATTTTCTTTCCTCATCACAATAACCATTTCAGTGTCAGAAAGCATATTTAATGCCTTGAATGTAGCTTATGCTTGATATTACAGTGTAGTTGTCAGATTACATCTTAGATGCGTTTTAACAAGACAGCCTTTACAGCTGTGTTGTCTGTCTTTGTCATAAACAATCTCTTCCTTTGTCCCCTTTTGTTTAAAGATTTTCCAGATCATTTATAATTCATTGGGATTTTGATGATACAGTAGTTCACCTGCTGGCAGTGGTAGCATGGTAATTTGAAAGCACTGCAGATCTGATTACATTGTCAGTCATGGGATAATATTCTCAAATTCACATCTCTTGTGTCACACCTGCAAAGTCGATGGGTGAAACGACTTGATTAACGTCAAAAAAGATGACTGACTGAGGTGTGAGGCCCTACCAGAATTAGTTTTAGTGGTGGGGAATGGCAGAAGCTTCCAATGCTATATTTTAGTGTGAAGGGGAATCATCAACCAGTCCCCCAGCAGCTAGTAGCCTGATTGACAGGTGAGATATGGGTGCTAAAAGCTTCAATAATAAAGAATATAAAAGCTTTTGGTATTTTAGGACTTTACTTTCGCTTTGCTTTATTACGTATATCTCTAGAAAACACTGTTGCAAGAGATTTTGTTGAATAAAGGATTTAGTTTTCTTTATGAATATAAATGAGTGAGTTTAGGTCAGATCAGTCTCTCATGTGGGCAAAGTACTAAATTAAATGAAACCACTGGTGAAATTACAGTGTGATGCCAATAATGCTGTGCTAGCTTTTGTTTTACTTTTGTTTGAGTTCTTAAAGGATGTGTCTAAGGGTGTGGCTAACTTTTTTTTTACCAAAGTAAAGCTATATGTATAATTTTGCAGTTGATTGACAGCAATGACATTTTTAAGACTGCTGTAATTTTGGTTATGTCAGCAGACAGCACACAAGTTAAATAATTCATGGAGTAAAAACATCCTGTGTAAGATGGAATGAATGTCAGACTGGCTTAAAATCATTGTTTTGAATAAATCGTAAAATAACTAGTCTGTTTTCCATTCTGCATCTGCAGTGAGTTAAATGTATTTTGAGTAGATATTGGAAAGATGCATTTTTCTGTGTTAGGCGCATTCAATTTCATATTTTTACTGTATTTTATTTCTTTCAGCCTGTGGAGAAACTCTGCAGGAATCTACAGGCAACTTTTCTTCTCCCGGATTTCCAAATGGTTATCCTTCCTACACACACTGCATATGGAGAATCTCTGTGACCCCAGGGGAGAAGGTATTTTAACATTCCCTCAGCTAAACACAGATACTATTTCAAAATAAAATGTTGCATTTCTTTAACTTTTATTTCAGTTTAAAGCTTGCCTAATAGTTGAAAACAATGGTATGCCATAAAAAACGGGACTATGAACTATGTGCTATTGACTAGACTTTGGTCTGTGGCGTTAGAAGCACATCATCTATTTGGTGGCTATCGATGTGAAGTGAAAGCATAATTTCAATCTGCTACATGTTTGCATCATGAAATCTCTTCAAACTGTCTTCTAATTCAGTTGGTGGTTGGATATAAAGGTAGATGAGGTAGTTCAGGCTCCTGAATGGTCTCTTCTCCAGCACGGGCTCGGGTGAGCTGTCTGAGCTGTGTGGATCTGATAGCTGGGATCTGCCTAAGGAAGCTCTTAGAATGAGGTCTTTCTAGAGTGAAACAGTAACAATGTGGGGTAAAGAAAGTGTCATTGTAGGTGTTCCCTGGTATCAGTTCTAGTGCATGTAGTTTTACTTTCTGGGCATCAATTTTAGGTGAAAAAGTGAAGGGAAAATAAAATTGGCTTGGTGAGAGCAGTTTGGGGAGAGAAGTGTGCCATCCTAGTGAAAGCAAAACCTGTTGTTCTTGTGTACGCTTTCAAAAATGTACTAGCTCAATCTTGTTTTAAATTACTGGCTGAAATAATTAACCTGCCTCAAAATAAATAAGGATAGCAGGAGCGATGGGAAGTTTCACTTGAGACAAAATATACAGGGGGAAAGAAGATAAAAAAAAGGATGTAAGTTTCTTTACAAGAAGCAGTGGCTGATATTAAGCAGCCAAATGCAGCCTGAAGATTGAAATATAGAACCTAGCACCAGCCTCGGTACTGGAGAGTCCAAAGAAGAAAACCCAGTGTTTGCCCCCAGATATTTCAGTCGGTTTTGTCAGTGGTCTCCCACTCCGTCTTGGACACAGTTGTCTCCTGATTGGATTACTTGATTGGGTGTTTCTTTCAGGTCAGCGTCCTGGTAGACACCAAAAAAGTATGTTCTTGATGTGCTAATAGATCCTGAGGAGCTGTAACAGCATTTGCCACTGTGGGGGATGAAAGCAAAGTCATTTGGAAAGTGTTCGCCCTCCTCTGGGCAAGAGCCAGAGACAGGAGGAAAAATAAACACACTCTGTGCTGGGAGGGCGTGGGTGGCTCTGCAGGTTGGCAGGGAAAAACAAATGAAAACAGATGAATAAGAGAAGGTTTGTGCAAAAGATGCAAATTAATCTAGACAGGTAATTTTATGTCCCCACTGTGTTGCTTCTTAGACACTGCTGTGATAATGACAAAAAAAATCTTAGATTTCTTCTCTATTCCTCAATTAAAACATTAAAAAATTTTAGAGTTTATCTACAGTTATTATTGGCTTTTGAAAACAATATTAATATATGAGTTAGAAAATGGTCGTGCTTAAGTATTCATAGCATACTCCACTTTTGTGTAAGCCTATCTGTGGACGTTAGTGTAATTGTAATACATTTGTAATAGCATTATGTCTTCAGATTGTAACAGCCACTGGAGCTGTGTTATACTGTACAAAAACGTAATGGGGGAAAGCTGCTGACTTGAAGTCAGCAATATAAGACCGGCTCCCTTCCCATCTTACCCTCATCCCAAATGGGGTAAAAGATTAAATGGAATTTTCTAATTGAAATTTGATGTGACGAGTCGTGTCTGTAGGGCACTGTTCTGACCTCCAGCTCTCATAGGTGTCCATGTGGTTCAGCAAGAGCAAAGTAAACGATATTTGTGCTAATGTCAAAAAGTCCTGTTTTGTCAGTGCTATTCCCATAAGATATTGTCTGTCTTGAGGTAAAGGACTATTTGCAGCAAGTATTTGATGTGAACAGCAGGTAGCAGAAATGAGGTCTAAATCTTAATTAATGCATATGTCACAGTACCTTGGACATATGTTATGCTTGATCCCAAATTTTCTCAGTAAATGATGATAACGCATTCACATTATGAAGGGAAAATAAAAATATATTTAAATTTTTGTTCCTTTGTTTGCTGCTTTGACCCTGATGGATCTCAGGAATGTTGTGTGGAGGTTAAGAGTACATATAAGTACATCACATCATGTTCTGAAACATCAGAGAGCACTTTAGTCACCTAAAAATAAACTGAAAAAGCACCGGTCTACATTGTCTAGCTCATGTCTCTTATTTATTGAGATTCAACATTTAGGCGTAGTTTAGAGGACTTGTATCCATGCTGCTTTCTGCAAGTACAGACACTTCTGATCTTTGGCAGGAAATTCAGTGAAGGATGAGACTACAGTGGTACGCACTTGCTGTAGCATTCCTTTTAACGATAGGCGTCATAAATTGCCAGCCCAGCCTAAAATGTGTACATCCCTATTACTGAAACAAGGCAGTTCATTCACCTTTTACTTTCTCTCCAGATTTAAGACTATACGGTAAACAACTGAACAAAATATATCTATACACAGACAAATCTCTGGGGGAGGAAGGTGTTAGTAATACTCTATGCCCTCTGCCAGAGCGAATCCTGCCTTCCGGTGGGTAGAAATTTTGTTGGCCTAGGGAGTTGCAGCTGTGCTAGTGAGTTTTTTTAATTGGCCTTTTTGAGTAGGTTACATTACTTTCCAATTTTCCTTAATGTTTTACATGAATCATAAAATAGAAAGGATAAATCCTTGGTCGATACGGGGAAAAAATACCACCTGCAGAAAACTTAGTAGTGCCTGATGTTTGCTATAGATTTTGTGCTTTCTTATCCCGGGCAGTAGGAGGTATGATATATTCTCTCTGAGGCTGCAGAAGCACAATTGAATCTGCTGTGTAATCAATAATTCCTTAATTGTGCTGACAAATACCCATTGATTGTTTTTCCTACAAAGACTTTCAGCCATCCTGTCCCCTTGAACAAGCTCTGCCTTGTCTGTAGTTCTATTTTGTACTTTGCAGAATTGCAAATCAGAATCTTGCTTGGTTCCTGACCAGAAATCATGCTGTGACAGACTGGGGGTTCTGCCTATGTACAGCTAATGAATTCTGGTCAATGTTAAAGAATTGCTGTATCATGAAATACCTTGGCATGTCAGAGCGAGAAAAGGCTGTGAAGGTTATTTCATGTAGTTTCAAAGGCGGAGGCCATTGAGGAGGTTTGTTACATTTTAATTCCATTTGGATTGCAGCACTCTGAGACGATGACATGATCGCACCTAAGTAAAACCATCCTTTTCCCAACTTTATCCTGGTAACTAAGATTTGGAAAAAGGAAAATTTCCAAACAGAAAACAGAGAAATGTGATGTTTCAGCTGTGTCATGGAATATGAAAAACTTGTGACTAGATTGCCGAGAGACCTCCAGGCTCTATGCAGCTGAGCCAATGGAGGAGGTATAACATGTGGCTTCCATAACTTGCTTCCAACGGAGCCCACTGGGTTAGCTTCAGCAGCTGTAGAAGGTAGCCTGACCTCAACCCAACTGTCTGCATCTCACCTGGGCAGAGAAAAAGGCTTCCTCTTGTGAACCCCTCTGCCTGCACAGCTGGTTTGGGGTGAGCATGGGTGGAAAAGGGCAAGGAGACTGCTGAGGGCAGTGGGGTTTTCAAGTAGTATGACTGGATACGGAGATACCTACCTGTGGTCTGAGAAACTCAGGGAAGAAAGAAGGCAAGAGTTTAGAAAAGAATCTGAACCGCAAAGTGGATGAGCTGAGGAGAAGAACAAAAATTTTGTGTTTGGTGAGGCCTCTTGATTTGAAGGACAAGTTGAAGAAGAAACAGTCTGCAAAAGACAGACAGAATTGCTGTGTGAATGAGAGAATATACAGGACCTCTGCCACCCTTAGATGTGGACTCTAATAGCACTTGGAAAGGTAATAAAAAACTGAAACGGAGGAAAGCATATGAATGATTGTACTTTTAGCCAGATCTGCATATTCCTCATGGAAGATAACATGGTAAGTAGGTGGGTTTGGAGTTCTGATAATATTTGTGCATTTATTTCTTCAGTACATGTCCCAGAAGGAGTGCCTGAATAGTAAAGGCAAAATACCCTGTGCGTTAGACATCTGGGAAAGGGTGCACGTGAACTAGAAGTTTGAGAGGTGTAGCAGTAGGCAAAAGCAAAGAGGTGAGTTGTGAGGTTCCCTTTCCAGGAAGGAATGGCACGGAAAGTCTGTGTCCAGGAAATAAGATGGAGAAGTTGAAACAGGACGTGCTGCAATTAGGCTAAAAGAAGCATGAGAGCATGTGGATGGACACAACCACAGTAATCTAGTGAATGCCAGCTGAGGGGACCAACTAATGCTTTGATGCATGCCAGCTTTCGGCAAACAGCGCAATAGTCTGGAAACTGAGGAGTATGGCGTTGAAGAATTTCTGTCAATTTTCTCAGTAACACTGGAAAGAGAACATTCTTCCTGTTTGCAAAATAATAATAATAATAAAAAATCATTCTTCACCAAGTCCCTGGTGAAAAACTGGCAAGGGAAAAATGGAAGCCATCTAAAGAGAGTTGTAGCTCAATAGTTGGATTGAAGATAAAGGTAGTTAGGTAGAAACCCAGATTGTAATGCTTGCTCTTCTGAGAGTGCGTGCAAAGTGTGTGCTGTGCTTACCTGAATCATTCCAGTTGTCCCTCTGCTGTTGAAATTTGTTCTGCTTAACCTGGCTAGCCTCATCTGAAATGGGATGGGAGATTTAAATGGGATACAGGAGATCTAGAATCAAATTTTGAATGTCTCAAAGTTGGAAGTTCAAACCCTTGGAGTTCAACAGCGGACTGTCTGGATCGTTTGTTTACTGGCTTTCAGAAGAAAAAATTCCCTCCTAAAAGACACAAGCAACACTCTGTCCTCCTGCCCGCCCCCCCCCATTGCGAACCTGCTCTACCTTTAAAAGCACTGATTTGAAGTATTTTCTATATAAAACTTTTTATTGTTCTAATTCACTGAATGATTAAATGAGCGAGCATTTCATTACCTTTTTAAATTCCATGTTTATGAACACATCCCCTATCTAAATAATACAACGTATTAATGGATTTTTTTTTTCATTAGGACTTAATTTGCTTTGTTTTTCGAAGTTCAGGGAAAAGATATCTATATTGAAAAATAGTTCAAGATATTAGAATATCTGTTACTGCAAACCTTCCAGTATAAAAAGCAGGTTTTCCTTTAATATATTAATTTTTACTGTAATTTCTGTTGCAACAAAGAGAAGGGACTGCGCAGCAATGGTGTCTGATTTCAGATTAGTCCATTTTCATCTCTGAGCTCAGGAAGGAAGCGTACAATATAATTTGACTATTCATTGTTATAGGTCACCATAATTCAGAGTGCCAATGGCAGCCTGGACGTGGTATTATCTAAATGTATTTCCAAAGTATCAAACAACCATTGAACCAGACAATCTTTGCGTATAGGTCTGACGTTAAATTATTGCCTCCCTTTGTGGCCTTAAAATGACAGAAGGAAGGGACCGAAAGAGAGAAAGCAGGCTATAGTTGTTGCATCTGCTACACTAAAAATATACTAAAGCTGCTTGCAGGACGTTTCATGGAGAACGCAGCGCTAGAGGCAGACTGCTGTTTAAGCAACACTTTTGCCGGTTTTGTGGATGTGGTAGCAGCTTGTGGATATAAATGTTTGGCCATAGTCAACCATCAGCACAGGTATTCATTTATTCAATGTTGTCCTGATGGTCCTTGGCAAGCTTTGTGTCCCATACCTTCATCCCACAAGGCTGTGGCTGCCAGCATAATGCGCCTCACTGTGCAGGACTTCTGGCTGTTGGATTTTATGTGTAGCCTTACAGATGTTTTCTGTTTCCCATGGCATCATGGTAGTGAAGGCGAAAGCTGAATAGAATCATCTGTGAGCTTGGTCTTCCACTCAAACAGTCAGTAGCGTCAGCACTAGGGGATAGTGGAACACAGGGCTTTTAAGATTAAGTCAGAAAGTTTCCTGTTCTCCACTGAAACGGAAATATGTTTTTGAGAATGTAATTGCTTGTATGGATGTACTTGGTTACTTTTTGTGGAAAGTAAGTGAAAGCAAAATCCCGGCTAGCCTCTTGGTGAGACACATAGTGTTTTGCTATGAAAGATTGTCTCTATTTTGCATTGTTTGGAGAAGAGGCTTACCATGACTCTTTACCACCTACACACCCAAATGGCCAAGCTTTATGTTATCTTTAAATTAGCTTACTCCAATAGCTAATAGTTTTTATCTTCTTAAAATTAAACAGCCTGAAAAAGTTCTGCCTTTCTGGTTTAATATTGTACTATGTTGTGGTTGGAGAGATACGTGGTACCTTCAGAGGAGATGGAAGTAAACCATCCTGTCTGATCATCTGGGCTCGTTGTTCCAGTTACGGTGTTACATTTCCTCCTTGCAGCTGGACTAAGAGTCAGCTCCTCTCCTTTCAGCTGACAGTCACAGCTGCTTCAGAGGCTGCCATGGAGATATATTTTTGCAGTGTGAGGTATTTGCTACTGTGCAGCAATTCATGTTTACTTTATAATAGCAGGTTTCGACTGTGAGTTCTTAGGATCAAAGTTAAAAATAAAACCACTTCTATGCTTATATGTGAATAAAGAAGATTTTAGTTGGGTTGAAATATTTATTAATCTGTATTGAGGAACTGATTTGGAAGAAGATGTATTCTTTTTCCAAATACACCTAAATCCAGTGAAAAGGGTATGAATTGAAAATGATTTTAAAATACAAAATATGAATGATTTTTAATCTTCTTGTTTGGACTTATCCCTGAAATTGCAGAAAATGATGCTAAGACTGTCCTAGTCAGGGTCCAAACTGTAGCTGTCGTGTCATCCTGTGATCCAGGATAAACTCTATTCCTGTGTTAAATGTGTAAGTTTATGGCAGTTTAGGATCAGCATTTCTAAACCAAAATGGGATAATGTAGTGGTCTAAGGTAGTCCTGATATTAAATATTGAAAATAGGCCTATTTATGGATGTGGTCAGTAAAACTGGGAGTCCAAGTTCAAAAACTCCAGAAATGCATGGAACTCAGATTTCTGTATAAAAAGGTTTATTGTAGTTTAATTAAGAGTCATTAAGGGACTGTGTACCATTCATTTTAGTGATACTTCTTTCAACATTACTGTCCACCATTGGCAATATTTAACTTGTCTGAAAGTAAATTGTCTTGTCAAAACAGTAGTAGAAGGAAACAAACCAAAATAAGACAATAATATTTTTTTTTTCACAGCTGTCAGTACTGGTTATGGTCAGAATGGAAGAGGAATTGGCAGGGGAATTATCAAATAACAAATTTATATTAGCACATTATTTTACCTTGCTAGCCTTCTCAAATTTTTATTTCTCAGTGAAAATCTCCCTGTAAGCAATTAAATGTGAGTAGTCTGTCTTGAATCTGCTCAAATATGTAAGATTAAAGAAAAAACTTTTAATGTTCCCAAAGAACTTCTACTTCCTGTAAGAAATAATTGAGGAGAGGTTAATTAAGTGTCTAAGTAGTTGGAATCCTGTTACCAGTGACCAGTCTGGCTTCAGTTCTGCAGAATGTTGTTGTGATCATTTTCTGGTATTCACCACATGTGATTTAATTAGGTGTTGCCCTCTAATTGCAGATTGTTTTAAACTTCACCACCATGGACCTTTACAAGAGCAGTCTCTGTTGGTACGACTATATTGAAGTAAGAGATGGCTACTGGAGAAAATCACCTCTGCTTGGTATGCAACCATTGAATGCTGCACTGTCCGTAGTTACCATACTCACTGAGTTCGGTGGACTTGCTTGCTGTTGAACCCACAACAAACCTTTTGGTTTTTAGGTATCTAGAATGTATCTAAACTTGGGGATAGGAAAAAACTCTAAATGGCCTCAAGTAGTTTATTTGACTTCAAGCCTGCCTTTCGTTGCAGCTAGCTGTTATTCAGCTGCATGTGTGGAAAGATGAAAACCGCAAAAGATACAACTTTTTGCTTTGCTTGTGGATATTGAAATACGAAGTTGCCATAGTTTTGTTCACAGAAATGGGGAAATAGTATATAGAGAAATCCATAGAGCATGTGATGGGAAATCTGTAGAGCACGTGATGAGCACATGCACTGTAGTCGAGAGCACCCATTGTAGAGTTGTACTTATGAGCTCTGTTCCTTTATTTTTAAAATTACGAATAGAAGATTACTTTGGTTTCTTCTTTGCACGTCCTTCCCTGCTTTTGCAGAGAAAAGACATGCATAGCAATAATAAGTTAAGTCTTAGAGTTGCAACTAATATGCAGGAAGCTGCAGCCATCCTTTTCTTAATTCGAAGTGTTGGTGGAGAGATTTCAAAACCCATAATGCTGCTGCCCAATCCAGAGGCTTGGTTTGACATCCCATGGTATTCTCTGATTGAAACTGGGGATTTCAGACCATAGGAAGCACGAAAGTCTCCAACTTCTTGGGTCAGTTTTGTTGTTTTTAGAATGAAGACTAAAACTATTTGTTAGCGTCCTAACAGCCACAATTTAAAAACAGTAAAAAGGAAAGAAAAGGAAACAGATATAGAGGACAGCTTTTTAACAGTAGTGCATATTTTCCTGACCTTAAAAAGAAAAGAAAGAAGAAACAATTAACACCAGACAGTAATTACCCTTTTCTCCTGTTCCTTTCTCTGTCACTGAGACAAACAGAACTTTCACCTACCTAGGCTGAATTCAAGAGGCTAATATAGTCTAGGATCATTTAAATGTTAGTTTTTAAATCTGTTTGGTCCTTAGAGCCAATGAGCAGTATTACTGTGACCTAGGTTATGTTACTCTCAAGATTATTTTTTCCCAAAATGCCCAAGTTTGTATGTATAGAAACAACCTAGAACAATAATTTTACTACTTAATGCCCCTAAGGTTTTATGCTTAGACTTGTGAGCCTGACTGCAATGAAAAGAAGTACTGAAAGCTTTATAACAAAATCTTTGTGTATTAGGTCCTGATCTGCAGAAACACATGTGCTTAGCCATAAGCGTGTGAATAGTTCCACTGAGTTGGTTATGCTACTCTTATTTATAATGTTAAACACTTGTATAAATGTTTGCAGCATTTGGCTTCAGAGGCGGCAGAAAATGCAGTTACTGGTTGCATGTTTTTAGGCAGGTTTTGTGGTGACAAACTGCCAGAAGTCCTCGCATCCTCTGACAGCAGGATGTGGATTGAGTTCCGCAGCAGCAGCAACTGGGTTGGGAAAGGTTTTGCAGCAATTTATGAAGGTAAGCCTCTTATAGCATTAAAAATTACTTGATTATGGAGGAAAAATATTAACCAGGTACCTTTGGATTTAAAAAAAAAAAGTCAGAAATAACTAATATGAAATTGGTATTTTATTACTAAAAGAGATAGTAGGTGTTAGCTTACTAGACAGGATGTTTTGAAATTCTTCCTGTGATCAGATTTCAGATGACCTCTTTTCCAGGGACATCAGGGATAATATTCATAAGGATTTTTTACCAGTCATTTAATTAACTACATGTGCACGTTCTTGTGCTTAGTGTGTGGAAAAATTTCTTTGAGTGCTTTCTGTTTATTCAGAAAAATCTGATTTAAGTTTTCCATATGCTCTGGGATTACTTAAGAGACACTCGCACGCACTGAGTATATTAGCAAGTCAACATTCACCTGTTTAAAACAGAGCCTGTTTTTTAAAATATTGACTCTCTGGTAGTAAACTGTATGATTTAGTTGATATTCACAGATCTTTATGTGGTTATCAGTATAGACTCTGAAAAGTGCATTTACTTTTCATGAAAATATTTTTTTATTTATATTAGCTGTTTCTGCAAATTCAATGTAAGCTTGAAATGATAAACTGCAGGTCAAAATGCATAGGTCATTATAAAAAAGGATATTTCTGTCTCATCTGTCTCTTTCTAAAGGTTGGTAAATATGAATGAAGAATGTTTATTAAATATATTTCAAAGGTGGAGAAAAAGTAAAATTTAATTATTTTGACCTTTTAAATGTATTCTGTGAAATGTATAGATTGAGATTATCCATGATTCCAAAGTCTTCCTGAACACTGTAGGCATGTTTAGGGCTATCAGAAATGCTGAATTATATTCACTAACTAAAATAGGTAGAGTGGTTTAAATGGATTGTGTTTTCAATAATTTGTCCTTGGTAGACTTTTTAAGTCTTCTCCAGACTAATATTATCATTAGTTTTAAAAAAGGGAGCGTAAAACATCAGTTTAAGCATGGGGAACAGAAAATGTCATTATTGACAATAAGAATTTTATGCTTTTATCAGCTATCTGTGGAGGTGAAATCCACAAAAACGAAGGCCAGATCCAGTCTCCCAATTATCCTGATGACTACAGACCAATGAAGGAATGTGTGTGGAAAATAACAGTGTCAGAAAACTACAATGTAGGATTAACCTTTCAAGCATTTGAGGTAAAGCCTTTTAACTGGTCTCAGAAAAGGATCTAGTAGATAAGTGACAATGACATTTAAGGGAATCCTCATTAAACCTGTGAATGAATTTAAGAAATCTCTATGAAAAATAAGCTCCAGAACCCAATTCTACTCTCCATGAAACCTTCCTTTCTGCAGAAATTTTGAAGAAGATTAAAGCTTTTTCATGTTTTCTATGGTATTTGAATTAGAATGTTTAAAGTATACTGACAATAGTTGCAGTTTAGCAAATAAATAATCCAGTTCAGCAAGGCTGTTTTAATATTCTTTTAAACAATCAGAATTTTTTATCTTTGCTAAATCTTATTGTTAAAAAGGAATATCTGTCTGGGAAGAAACCACTGTGGTTTTTGGTTTCTGTTTTGAGAAGGAAAAAAAAAAGCGCCTACTTAAATTCAGGTTACAAACCTATATTTAGAGAGGGAAGAAAGAAGCCATGGTGAGTCATACTTGCGTGTCTTTAGTGTACGTCTCTCTGTGTATAACATTGCTAAACAGTGGTAAGCTATTGTATAACAAAGAAAAATACTATTTTGTACATCTTTTCATGCATGTATGATACACTGGCTGGAAGTTTGTAGATAAATTTAGTAACATACTTTGAGTTGACTTGTTTTATTTGAATATGCTTCAGCAGTAGTGACATCAACAACATTTTTTTTAAAACCTAAACTTTTTGGCTTTATGCTACACATAGTTGTAAACATGGGTATAGTAAACATAGATATAATTTCCAACTTGTAATTTTAGTCTTGTAGACAGACTTCAAGGGTATGACACATTTTTGCTATGACTGATGAAAGGTCTGATGATGAGATAAGGATTTGGGACTTTATCAGCAATTATGGATATAAACAATGGAATTATTAAAAATTTCACAGATTCTATTTTATTTTCCCTTTTTTTGTATCCTGAATTAATGTTGGGTCTAGTGCAGACACGATCAGCTCTCCCTGCCCAAAAAGTTTTCCAAATCCCATTCAGACTCTGCACAGGCTGGCTCAAGATTACTTAACACAGTATGTTGGTCTCTCTTTTTAAGCACTGGTGAAAATGAACAATGTTTTCAGTAACTTTATATGATTTAGTGACCAGATATGGAGCTTTTCTAGTCTGCCACTGGTGCTCAGTAGTTTTTAATGTGATCCCAAGAGAAATGGCACTATGCCTCTGCAATAAGAGACTTGCCACAGTATTTGATCTCCATGCAGATGCTCAGCATTGGTCTACACGCATGGTCCATTATCGCTTGAACTGACCCCAGTTCAATATCACCTCTGGGAGAATCAAACTTCCATCTCTTCTTATCTCTCAGGACCTTTTTCTAATCACCAAGTTATGGACTATTTACAAGTGTGAAGATGGCATGTTCATGCCTTACCATATAGAAAATAATTTGAAGCAAATGACCAGCAAACAAGGGCACAATTTAGTAGGTTCATGGTTAAGACTGTGAGAAGAAATGTCGTTTTTCCCCCAGACTAGTATTACGGCACTCTCTAGAGGTGAAACATATGGACTGACACCTCACGAGAAGAAAGAGGAAATTGAGCAGAAGTGTAGTTGAGTGGTACTCTCAAGTTAGTGCCTCTGCTAGATGTGTTTTGAAAGAGAAAAAAAAAAAAAAATTCCACTAGTGTTGACTTGAAAGGTACATACTTTTCCAGGGAGAGTCTGAGTTGTGATTCCAAAGTGACAAGATGCCCTTGAGCACCAAATGAGGTGCCCCAGAAAGGCACAAGAACTTCTGTTATATCTGTCTTCATGGCGTTTCTTACTGGCTTATCTACAGGACTCCCTGCTGAGAGTGAGAGTTGCTATCGAAACTACTCCAAAGTGCCTTGCCTAGACATTCACCATTGGGTCTGATTTCCATTTCAGGTCCAAGTGCCTGAAAGTAGATGTTCTGTTTTTTGGTACTAAGTCCCTCTCTGGACTGAATCCTTGGTGCACTGCCCAGTAAAACAAAAAGTTGTTTAAAAATCACAGTTCTTTGTGCCAGCTGAGATCAAAAAAAAAAAGTAAATGTCAGGCCAAAGAGTTATTGCAGTGTGTTTGTGAGAAAATTACTTCTCTGTCCTTTGAAAGGTACAGTTAAGTAAGAGGAATTCTCATTATCCATATGTAATGCTAGAAAAAATAACTGTATAAATAACCTTCACTCTGAAATGAAAGCACTAGGGAAGCTGAGAATTTCAAACTGTATCAATGAGTCATCTTGTTTTGCCTGCTGTGGGCAAGGCATTTTCCAGAGTGTGGGATTACCCTTTCTCATTTGGCTGCCTGATGGGCAGCTACACTTTCCAGTATCTAGATGACAGCAGAGGTGTTGGAACTGGTAACTCCATCTTTTTGCTTCGTTGTTATAGTCACCTTTATTATATTGTTCTTTGAAAATTAGCAGTTCTTATATTTTTTTTTTAGAGCTTTTGTTGGCACGCAGTCTCACCAGCTAAGGCAATCCCAGAGGGTTTATATAGCTGAGCCGTATGAATCTTCCTCATTTGAATGACCCTGTTAATCTTTGTGCAGACAGTGTTTTTACATAAGCCAGGGAATAAAATGTCTGATCTTCTGATTTCACTAGGCATATATCCCACCTTTTATTACTAAAGTCTATGACCTGAGTTGGATATGTTTACCTGTACTGGAATTTGACTCTAACAACAAATAAATTAACAATGACAAAAAGTAATGGGAAGATTTTTCCTGAAATATGATTGTTCTCAGATTTGCTTTTCAAATCCTCTTCTCTTCTTTTTTAATATGTTGAGTTTGGTTTTTGTTGTTTGTTTTTTTTTTTCTTCTATTGGGTGACTGATGCAAAACAAAAGTATTCTAGAATTTTTATCTACATATATTTTAGTCTAAAGTAATTGTTTGGTTTTTTTTTAAACTGAAACTGTGTACAAGGAATTTTCTTTTCTTTTGAGAATGGATGTTGAGAATGTCTCTGACTTTCCATTTCACCAGGAGATTTCTTAGTGTTTTCCTGTGCTTATGTGCCCGTCTTAAGAATTTTTCTGGTGTTTTCTCAACTTAGTTCTCTAATGCCATTCAAATTCTGAGTTTCCTCCAAGGCCTTCAGGAGCTGATGGTATATTTCATTCTCTTTTAAGCAATGCATTTTTCTGTAAAACCTGTTTGTTTATGCTTTTTTGCATTTGCTAACATTTTGCATATTTCTTCTCATCCACATGTAATATCAATCTTGTGAAATTTCAGTGCTCTGGTAAATAAGGTTTATAGGATCAGTCCAGTTCCAGCTAAACTCACTGAGAGTCCTTTCACTAACATGAGGAGATTTTCTGCCCTTGTAGTAGGAAGAATAAGAGACTATTGCAAGTATAATAGATCTTTGTATGGCAGCGTTCCCAAATGACAGTACCATGACATCTTAAAACCTGAGGTATCAATAAGCAAAGCACATTTTATATTAGTTCTTTTTCATTGATTACCAAGTGCCTTAACACCAGTTATAATCTCAAAACCACAGTACTTATCTGTTAGTTTATATTTAGGTGTAACGATTTAATCCCTTAATATAATAATATTGATAATAATAATGGCATCACTTACAGCAGTAGTACACTAAAAATAAATGAATATGGTAGAATGGCCACTTTTGAAATAGTTTTATTGAAAATCAATAGCGCTTTTTAAGTTGTTTTTTATAGTCTTAGGAAGTTTAGCAACTTACTGCTATACAAAATGTATTTTTAGCCGTTGTCTTCTGCCAAAAATAGAGTGATTCTCAGAAAAGAAACTAACAATTCACCTCAATGGGAATTTCGTACGTGTAACTCAGAGCTGCACTTGACCTATGAAAAATCATCATTTCCATGGAAAAAACAGATGTTAATTAAAAGTCTTGAGTAGTGAAATGACCACCAGACATGTGTGGGGAAAATACACAATTCTTTCATTGATATTAGTGGGCTTTGGACCAGGTCACTTCTTTCTGCACCAGAGTGCAATATGACTTTTATTGAGATAACAAGGCAGACTGTGTTTCAAATTGGAATATGATGTCATGTGTTTAAACATTATTATTCAGATTAATGAAAATTTGGAATTGGTACTGCAGCGTCAAAAACTTATCCGTGCTCAGGTAGACACATGCCTGACTGCGTTAGTTACAGACATAGAATTGCCATTAAAGTCAGCAAGAGGTGGTTGCATCCCAGATCTTCATGACTTTACTCACCCCTTTCCCAAATGCTGGCCCAAGCAATTCCTGAGCAAACAGCTAAGAAATTGCAGTAAATGGCAATACGGATTGTGCCAGAGAAGTGAGTGGAGAAAATGACCCATGTAAATGCTTGAAGAATTGGAAAGTTGGAAAGAAGACAGACAAATTTTGTGTGTAAGTGCCATATTTTGATGCCATTAAAATGAAATAAAATCAAACAGCTCCTTCCCCCAATTTTCCCTCTTACATAAAAGAAGCAGAAATCGTAATGTGCTAAATGAAAGCTCCTTAGTCTGTGGTAGTTACTGAGCTTAGTGTTGGTCATAATGCACAATTAGAGCAGAGTACCAGCAGCCACTTGTACTGTCTGTGCAGTTTAAGTGCAGGGAGAACTCTATCTGGAGATAAGGTGTGGATTTTTCTGGGTTTGGTTTGGGTTTGACTTCTTTGTCATTTTAACAGAATTTGGATGTGCTGAATTAAATTTGAGGCTTCTCCAACCCCTTCTCCCTGACTGTGGCCCCCTGCCATCGCTAAACCTACCTCATGATTCAGCCACTTTGTTGAACAATAGTTTTTTTAGAGGAATTATTTTTGAATGCTTGGATTTAGTTAATACTTTTATAACTAAGATGCTATATTGGTTGAGTAATGTGAAGTAATCCTGCAGTAAAATGACCCGGATCAAGAGGGTTTTTAATTCTGTTGGGAAAGATACTCTCTCAATAAAGACAGGCATCATAAATTACCTGGGCTCCGGATAGGATCATATTTGGGCAGCTTCTGCTTTCTTCTTTGGTACAATTCCCACTCTGACTGACTCTGCTAATACTATTATGCAAAGAGCACAAGGCTTGCTACCCAAGTAGAAATGCACGCATGTCCACTCACATATTAGTAAATGCACACGTGTCCACTCGTGTGTTAGTATATGGATGTAATCTGGCAGGACGTTTAAATGAGAGTGGTGTTTTCAGTTGTTCTGGTTTCAGTAGGCTTCTCCATCAGCTTCTCCAGGCAAAGATTCATTAATTGACTCAGGAGGTCAAAAGAAGACACCTGAAATCAGGAATCATGCAACAGAAATCAGACACATCAGCTAGAGAAAAATTATTATTATTATTATTATTATTGTCATCTGTTCTAATGGCTACTTAAGGGTTGATAATTTTAGAAGCGTGTTTTGATCCAATTCTACAGATGCCCCAAAGTCTTAATGCTCTGTAACTTTTTACGGTTACCCTGTAACTTAAGTGGGTAGTGACAGATGCAACACTTTCCACTCTGTTGAGGATAAAGGAGGAAAATAAAATACTGATCATCACTTGAAATAGCACAGGTTGATACTGTCTAAAAATCTTATTCATATTAATAAAAACTGAACTTTTTAATAGTTCAAAAGCACTTAGTATTTCTGACCTGTTTAGTTGTTGAACCATAATCTTGTATACTTGAGTGTACATGAGAGAAGAGGACTTTACTTGAGCTCAGAGTAGGAATTTGACAGAACATTAAGAAGCTTGAAGGTGAGCATGTTTGTCTTGGGTACGTTTTTTTCCAGTTAAACTGTTGTCCTGCGTAACATCTCAACAACTTTTTCTTGTAGAAAATGAATATAGTTAAAAACAGTCCAGTGATGCTTGTTCATCTTCCTGATGTTTGAACCCTAAACAGAGAACCGTAACCTTTAGCTTTGAAAAATTTCTATTCTGTTTATTATCTGATTGACATTTGATATTTATGGTCAAGTTCCAATTAGTTCACTTTAAAAATTTTTTACAGATTGAAAGACATGATAACTGTGCGTATGACTACTTGGAAATTCGAGATGGAACAAATGAGAACAGTCCTTTAATTGGTCACTTTTGTGGCTATGACAAGCCAGAAGACATTAGATCTACCTCTAATACCCTGTGGATGAAGTTTGTTTCTGATGGAACTGTTAACAAAGCAGGATTTGCAGCTAACTTTTTTAAAGGTAAACGTTAAAACGTATTTTGGGAGCTGTGAGCTTCTTATCGCTTGTTTTTGTACTAGGAAAATTATGACAGGATATTAAAAATATTTCTCAACCTGTTTTTACTGATACCAGTTCTGTACTGTCTCCAGCATACTTTTTACCTGGGCGTACAATTTTACCAAAACAAAACAGTGGAGGTATTTGAATCTCCTTGTAAAATATATCTAAAGAATGAAGGAACATTTTCAGTGCAACTTGCTACTCTCTTCAGGTTCAAATAATCAGTTTAGCTTTGAAACACCTTTGAAACATGTCTAATCTTGTAAAAAAAATGGCTTTTTTGACATTGTGTTATCAAATATAAAGCTAAATGGCATAACCACAGATGGGTCTTTTCTGTTAAGGTTTTTTCTTTTGTCTAAATGGTGTGGGTTTTCTGCATTAGGCTGCTTTATCATTTTATGACTTTCTGTGAGAAAAAAAAAAACCAAACCAAAAAAACCCCACCGAAACAGCTGAGCAATCATAGTGAACAGTGGCCTGACAGCCTTCCTCTGATTTTGGGGTGTGCGTGCGTGTGATACAACTGCAGCTTATACCTGCAGCATTTGGTGTGTGGGGAGTGTGTAATTAATGCCCTGCGCTGCCCATGGCACAGTGAACGCCACTAGCAGTGGTGTGGCCATGGTGACATCCAAAATATAGGTCATGGCACCAGGAAAACCTTTCTGCTTTTTTGAAAAGCCACAAGCTGGGCTTTTTCTCACCCAAACTCTTAGTTTTCTCTGTAGATAATTATAACCTTGACGGCTGAGGGTGGGAGCTCTGTTTTATTCCTAAGAAATTACTTCTCCTGGTGTAAAGCAACAGTATTTCAACATCTGAGGAATATTTTAACAATGAATCTCATGGGTATACTTCAGAGCTAGTAGAGATAATACATTATTCCTTTCCCTCCCCCATCCCTGATGCATCTTGTTCCCTTTAATATCAATAGAATGAAAACCTGGGATTTGAGGATTCTGGTAATCTGTTTTTGAGTATGAATTCGGGATAATGCACAAATTGATTCTGTGGGAGATAAAGTGCCCTTCAAGTGACCCCACTGTGGATTTTCAATCTTTCTTTCAATACTTTATACAACCTTTAGATTATGGCTGCCTGAATTATTGCATGCTGCCCACGAAGTGCTTATAAATTAGGTCTGCAGCTGTCAGTAGGTATTGTTGTAAAAAAAACCCACCCAAACCCCACAAAGGACAAATTTTTATTTTCTCCATTGCAGGTCTCCTTAGCATTTGAAAATCCTCTAGTCAGCAACCACAATGTGTTCCGTAGTGCACCTTATAATGGCATGCATACAGTTTTCTGAGTTAATATTGATCCAGCAATTACAGCTGAGGAAGGTAATTATTTAACACGTTTTTGCATTCTTCCCTGTCTTGGCAGAGGAAGATGAATGTGCCAAACCTGACAATGGTGGCTGTGAGCAGCGCTGTGTAAATACTCTGGGCAGTTACCAGTGCGCCTGCGATCCTGGCTATGAACTTGGTCCTGACAAAAAGAGTTGTGAAGGTACAGTGCGTTGCTGTGTTTATGGGCTTTTAAAGCTCAGAGTGCCATTGCTTGAATGAAATGTTACAGCTTTCATATGCTCTGTCCTAGCAGTGTGAGATCTGTGGAACCCAGCCTGGAAAACCAGTGCTCCCTTTTAAGAAGTGGTGCCAGAGTAATGTCTGTCCACAGCAGTCATGTTCATCCCATGTCTGTCACTAATTTAGCTTTACAGGTTTTGCTGTTAGTCAATCAGGAATGATGCAAAGCAGAACTTCATACTTTCCCAAACTACTTATTACATTATTCATACTTATTAAAGCAAAGTCTCCCACCATGCATAAGGAGATGCTTATCAGAAAAGCAATGTGCCACTGTCTCAGAATCAGACTATTTAACGGTCCCTCTGACCACCTCTGACTTGGGGCATGACTGGGAAGCTGGCAGATTTGAAGAGTAGAATCATTTATTCTAGCTCAGAGCTCAGAGAAATCCTCCTCACTCCCAGTCAGATTGTGAACTTTTCTTGCTGGAGACAAATTCTACTTTTCAGGGTGAGCAAAGCATGTTCAAGTAATCATTTGGAGAAATAAAAACCTGGTAAATGGAAGTCTGTGTAAGCATAGGGTTGGATTGAGATAGGCTTTTACATTCTATACATATTTCATATTGAAGGAAGGAAGCAAAAGCTCTTGATCATTACACACCAATTATTGTTTGATTTTTTTTTTTAATTCATAAACACCAACAAATTCAGGGCTAGCACAAATTGTTCTTATCTCAGTTCATCTGTTTGAGTAGTGAAAGGAGTTTGAAAATTGGAATGCTCAGAGTTATGGTTTTCTCCTGATGTGATTCACTGGTCTCTCTGTTTTTCCAATTTCATGGCTTTAATTCATGATTTGTCACAATTTGGGGTAGTTTTGCTTAGTTTCTTTGTACTTTTTGTTCTTTTGGCTTTGTGGGGTTGGTTTTGTTCATTTGGGGTATGTATGTGTGTTTGTGTGAGGTGGTGATAGACCTAGACTACAGGCACGTTAGATTGTGGCTCTCATCAAGCTGGTTGGTTTTTCAGTTGTTCCCTCCATGGCCGCAACTTCAATAGTCAGGACATTGGAAAAACAATTTATTTAGATGTCTGCATATTAGGCAGTATGCAGAAAGTAAAGTTATTCTAAGGGGGGCCATGAAGACAGAGGTTTGATCTCTGGGCCTTTGATCATCAGCCCAAATTTATGTAAGGAGTTTGGTTTAGTCTGCCTGCTGACCTGAGTCAGAATCTTACCAGGGAAGATCACCAGTCTTTCAGAAAACTCTTCCCTCTGCCTCTGAAAAATAAAGAAGGAATATGTCCCTGGCACCCAAACAGAAAAGTAACTCTGGCAAAAGAAGTCACTCAAAGTAGTGCAGCTCAGTGTGGAATAAAAACGCTGAGCTATCCCTAAAAACGTATACACGTTTGTTCCACGTGACATAACACTCACTGTGTGTAGATACTACTTGGGACTGCTGAATTAAAATCACTGTGTAGTCAGAATGAGCATTGCATCCTAGTTATAGTTTGGGAGTATGAAGGGTCATCTAGCTGTATTAATTCACATGTGATGCCAGAGTAGAAGCCTCTAACTTAGAAACTCTGCCCAATGCTTCACTGCAGTGTTGACAAGCATGGAAAATTCCTTCATGGTCATCTAATCCAAATCTTCCCCACTGGCAGCATATAGGAAGGCTTTAAGATTATTTTTTTTTTCAGTATTTCCACATGTCACACCATTGTCTTGAGGAACAACAGAATGACGTTGAAAAGCAGAAATTGAAAACTAGCAGTAGTTGTCCTGACCCAGACTGGATCATTTGGAGGGTACAGCTTCGGTCGTCTGAGTGCAGCCTCTAAACCTGTGCCTGGTCTTTTTTGGTACTGAGGTGTGACCCAGAGTCTCAGTCCCCCACCCTGGTCAGATTATCTTTATGTGCATACCAAGAAGTCTTCTGTGTGGTGCCAGGAGGAAGACTGGTATGTGTCTGGGTTGGCCAAATAAGGCCTGGCACAGAAAGTGGAGGGTTCTGCCAGGTGTGTTAGATAAAGTTAGATGTAGTGTGTGGGATATTCAGCTTGACAGGAATAACCAGTTTCTAAAGCATTCAGCGTTAGCACGGAGCAGTTGGAAAAAGGTGGAACTTCCCCCAACCAGCTCTTTAGAAAGAGATTTGTGGATGATTTCCAGTCCTGTCACAGTGCTCTAATGGTATCAGTGCAGCAGAGTGTGATCGAGAACTCCTGCAAATCCCATTACTTTCCTTTTTTTTAAAAAAAAAAAAAAAAATAAAAATTTCCACAGATGGAAAAGATTAGTGTGTTTATCCTTTGCTATCTGAACTGCATTCACAAACAGTACTGGATTGTTCTGATGTCTGGAGGTGACTTTGGCATATATTTGGAAATAATAGGTGTTTTCTCTGTTACTGGAATATCCATACTTCAGCAAAAGTAATTGTGGCTGAAGGGTACGTGACTGCTATCCCGAAGAAGTGACCCTATCTAGTAGGTTATAGAAGGCATATATAGCTGTATGAGCTGAGACAGGTAGGGCGGATTCTGGATCAATAATCAAGGAGAGAAGCTGGGGAAATGGAAAGCGCATCTTAAGTAGTCCGTCTGTCAGAAGAGGGGTGGTCAAGGTCCTGGGGAGGGCGGTGAGGTCAGAGGACTTGCATGGGAAAGGCTGTGAGAGAATAACCAGAGTCTCTGGAGGGAAGGGAAAAGAATGAATATGATAACGCCTTGTGTAGTTCTGAAACTTATCTCTGTCTGCAAACCTGCAAGCTGTTCAAGATAGCGGCTGTCTCTTTCTCTTTGTTTGCACCAAGCATGATAAAACAAGATTCTGATTAGTCTGCCTGGGCATTACTGCAGTATAGGTAATGAGAGGACTGAATCTTCTCAGGGTGCTTCTGTTTATAGTAAAACACGGTTTCAGTCAAGAAACGATGCTCTCCCTTTTAATTTTACAGCTGCTTGCGGAGGACTCCTGACAAAGCTAAATGGGACTATAACCACACCAGGGTGGCCCAAAGAGTATCCTCCAAACAAAAACTGTGTGTGGCAGGTGGTTGCCCCGACGCAATACCGAATTTCAATGAAGTTTGAGTTTTTTGAGTTAGAAGGGAATGAAGTAAGTAACGATGAACAAAGAGCTGCACAATCTGTTCCACGCTAAACAGTTTATCATGAGTGTTCAAAAATAAGTATTGTCATATAAAACCCTTGCTGACCTTTCATATGTTGACAATAACCATAGATGTTCTTGTTTTCATTTTGGGACTGTTTCTGGATTCTTTCAAAACAAACATGGAGAGAATAGGTCTCTTTTACATATCATCTAAATGTGTATGTAGTACAAGAAATTTAGAAGAAATGTTCTCTGCTGAGTCTCAGCTGACTTTTTTTTATCAACAAAGTGAAACAGAGCAAAGGGCTGAGGCATATTGGAAAGAATTCAAGAGAAGAAAATCTGGAGAAACCAAATCATCTTTACAGACTATGACTACAAAGGATACACATAAGCTGTGGTTAGTGACAGAGCGAGGGAACATTTAGATCACTTACAAGTATCTCATGGGGGGAATATTTTAAAAGGAGCAGTACCAGAAATAAAGCACAAGAGAAAGCAGTGTTTGAGCTGGGCAGCCCCGAGAGGCATGGGGGATCTTGTCCCAAGGTGGGGGAGAGGGGCAGGGCAGAGCCCTCCATATGGTAAGGGTTGCATCCTATAATTTTAAACAAAATGGTAGAGGTTGCAGTGTGTTTTGGGTGTGAATCAGTGAAATGTGGGTTTCAACATCTTTTCAGCCTCTGTTCTGCTTCCTAGGCGCTGCTCTGTCATACCACTGACTTCCCCTGCCACGCTCTATGTGCTGCAGCAATCGAGTTTATCTGGATGTTCTTCAACATGGTGTTAAGAACCCAAATCCCAGGACATTATTTCTGATTAAACAAATTGGTAGCAACACGTCTGATATGAGGATGGGCCATGTTTTGGGCATGAGATCTGAAGTGGCAAAAGCCAGAGTTTAAATTATAACTAAGAAACAACCCAGCCATGGCTTCTCCAAAGTATCTCAAAATTATTTGCAGAGGCAGCAATGTGAGATTTTTTTTTTTAAAAAAAGTAATTGGTGTAGGTTCTAAAGTCCACGAAATTCCAACTTTTAATGATATACTCATGTCCTGTTATCATTATTACAAGAACTGCAGAAAAGTGTAATAAAACCTTACAAATCCCAAAGAATTAAAATTTAAGTACCATTTGAACAAATCATAAGACATTTTTCCTGCACTTTCTTGATACTTAAGCCAGATTGGTAAGGAAGACCCCTGGGGTGTAATAAAGTTAAATCAGGTTTTCTAAGGCCATACAAGACACATAACTTAAGTGGATATGAAAAATACATACATAATGGTTTTCAACATTTAGAACTTTGATTTGATCCTCTACTGTGCTACTAAATCTCAGTTTTATACTATTAAATAGTAGTACTAAGAATGGTACCTTTGAAAATCAGAAGAAACACATAACGTCTGGAACATTCTGATATATTGTCTGACTGAAGACACAGAATGTATAAATTTAGCAAATGCTCTAAATTTTTTTTTGTTACAGGAGCTCCATTTAAGACTAAGTTTAATATGCCTTTTCCAATATTAGAATTTCAATATTTTACATTTTGCAATTTTAATTTTACATTTAACTTGTAAAATTTTGTAAATATAGTGTAGTATGAAGGATGTTAGACCTATCTGAACTTACATTTCATTTCTAATCTAAAGCTGTGAAACCATGAAAACTCACCACTGAGGTATTGCTGAAATTGCTTGGATTTATTAACGTTGTGAGCTATATTTGAAAATTGCATGCATTAATATGAATTTATCTTACACTTAATATAAATCAGCATGTGGCAGTAACTCAAGTTTATGAATCTTTGTGTTCTTTATATTGTATAAAAATAGTTTCAACTCAATTAATCACTTTCCAACTCCACAACATATGAAAATTGTTCAGCAACAATGAAAATTTACTCTACATCTAGAATGTATTGCATTAAAAATAATTGGAGATGTTGACAATATTTCGTAGGGAGAGAAAACAACAAAGGCAGAAACATCCTTTCCTATAACTCCCCTCCAGCTCCCCTGACATTTCTTTTTTGTCTGGAAATTGCGATTTATCAAATACAACTTGGATTTAATGGACAATCTAAGCTCTATATGAATCCTCCTGGCCACTGTTCTCTCTTAAGCTATTAATTGCAGACAACTGGGACATTTTTGATTAAATGATTGATAGTTGAGCCTAAGAAGCTTAGAAGTTTTTGGGTGGAAGGCTTTAGGTTGACCAAGGGATTATGCATTGAAAGTATTATCATGAGTAGTAGGCCTTGCATAAGGCTTTTTTATTATATTATTTTACTTTATTTTTAACCTTTTAATGAAAATGATGTACATCAGCATTCCAAATTACAGCTATGCTACTGTTAAAGAAAGATGTATGGTTTTAATAGTGCAATTTTATATATTTGTAAATAAATGAATATGTCTTAAATACATCATGGTAAAAACTTATCTTGTAAGTTTCTGAGTGAAAATTAATATTTTTAAAAAAATCTATGAGATGCAAGCATTAGATGATTTGTAGGTTCTGGGTATATGGTTTATAGCACAAAGGCAGAATTTTTAGGGTGAGTATTTCTAGATTTTAGTGTAATGTCACTGGAATTTTTACTTTTTAGATTAAATGGAAATGCTACTAAGCATCTTGAAATTCAGATGCTAAACACTGATTAGTATCTATCAAAATATAGTTTTGAATATAATGCATAGCATAGGTATGCCTTAGTGACCTTAAAATGTTCTTACACAAAATCAATGAACGTTTGTAAGGATTTACAAATGTTTTCAGAGCCTGGGAAAAGTTAAAATTTATATTCTTAATCTATTATTAAGCAACATATACCGATCAAAGTTCCTGCATTTGTGAATAACTTCATGCTTTTCTTTTGGTGAGCCAGAAAAAGAATTTATTTCTCTTCTCAGGTTTGCAAATATGATTATGTGGAGATTCGTAGTGGCCTTTCTTCTGATTCTAAACTACATGGTAAATTCTGTGGTACTGAAGTGCCTGAAGTTATCACCTCTCAGTACAACAACATGCGAATTGAGTTCAGATCTGACAACACTGTGTCCAAAAAAGGCTTCAAGGCACACTTCTTCTCAGGTACAGAAAATTACTCGTGTGTACCCATGAGTCCCTCTGAGCATACACTGACTAGGTGGAGTGAATACTATATTTTGGTATGAAAGTGAGTGACCTTTTCCCTTATGACTTCCCTGGTAGCCTTGAATTTGTTTTATTTACATAAGCATAAACTGCTCTCCTGTCTTAAAATACTGTTCTGAATTGTAATGTCTGTAGAAAATAGATGGAACGTGTACATATATATTTCAATAACAGCAGAGGCAAATAAACTTTGTGAGATATGGAGGAAAAAAGCAAATTTACTAAGTGTTCCTAAAATTTGATTAGATTTCTTTTATCCCAAGTTTTACTGCTAGTTTTTCAAATCCAATTGCAATGTGATATGAATTACATACTGTGTAGACTTGCATTTTTTCACTCAAGTCTCTTAATACATTGCGTTAGTTATGAAATTACCACTTTGCTACGACATTTGTTTAACATTATGGGTACTTTCTTGTCAAACTTTGCACTTAATGTTTTGCAGAAGAACAGAGTTTAAGACCTTGCTCTTGCAAAAATGTGTGTCTTTTTAGTTGTGAAAGTAGTTTCACTGAGACAGATTAGAGCGATGGAAGTTTGTATCATCTGAGAACATGTGTTGTTGAATATGGATATGAATGAAGCTGAAGATGTGAGGAAATATTTGCACAACAGCGGTCTCTGCAATTACCCGTTGAGACTAGACCATAACAATCTGGCTGTGGCAGGATACCACTTGGTGTTAGTAGTGGAATTTTACTTAGTGTTTTTGTTGTGCATTTACACACACACACATATAGGCGTAGGTATTTTATCTCACGTAAAACAAACCAACAAAACAGTCCCATCCACTCAGCTCCCCAAACTGGAAGTCATACAGAAGCATTTGGAATTTGAATTCTACCCCATCTGAATCTGGAGAATCCTGATTGTTTAGCATGTAATAAAATGTATTACTAGGCACTGTTATTAGTGTTTGCTAAAATATTTCATCAAAGCTGAAATGAAATGGTATTTCATTGGTTAGCTTTAGTAACTGATAGCTATGACCAAGTAATAAGAATGAGTATGTTGTGTAAGTGATGTGGTTTGGAAAGTGAAGAAAATAACTATCCAGACAAACAATTTAGACTTTCAATGTTTTCTCATTGTGACTACTTTGATTTTTTTCTTAAGCAATTATGAAAGATGAAAAAAAGTGTTCTGTCTCATGCAAAGAAATTAACATTTTACCTCCTCTAAAGCATATTACTTTTTCTAGTCATCACGTTTCTCTGATCATAGTCTTTCAGATCCATCTTTACTTATAGTAGCACTTTCTACTTCTAAATTTGTATTTTACATTAGTAAGAAGCTCTCAAGGTTTAGTCAGTAGTTGTAGTAAATATGTATATGCACATAACAGAGCTTCCTCCTGGAAACACTTCCACAGCTAGTCATTTCATGTTGGCCTGGTATTTTTTTAGGAATTCTCACATATTTTGGCTTTTTACAGGAATAAATATTGACATGTTCCAGTTGTAAAAATGGCCTGCAAATTAAGCTTGTTAGGTATTTTCAGGATCTATAAAGATATATCAGATAAGATTGGCAATGATAGTTTTGTAGTTTGTAAGCTCCATAAGTCAGAAGTTCTGTTTTGTGGATGCGCCAAACATTTATACATTCATAGTCAATTAAATTTTGGTTTTCTTTAAAGTGATAGCTAATTTTCACAGATTTATTTAAGTGATTGTTTAAATAATCTATTAATATTATTAGTGAGTTCTAGGAAGAAATCAGGCCAGTGCTGTATGTGGGGAAAAGACTGGTCTATAATTTGTGGAGCTATGGAGCTTGTATCATCAGGAGGTTGTAATCCTTCAGAATCATTATTTTCCTTGTCTTTTTCACTTCTGAATGAAGTGGGTGGGTGTGTCCCCGTGAGAAAAGTTTTGGTTTTTTAATGGTAATTTTAAAAAGACAAGTTTTAAATTACTCCATTGATCACCAGAATAAGTTCATTAGCCAGGCATAAGTCTGAGATAATGTGGTTTTCTTAATGAATAGAAATGTATTATCTGTCCTGAATACAGAATATATCTAAACCTCTTCAAAGAAAGATAGTTTGATGCAAATAATCTGTGAGTCCGTAAGTAACTAAATTTACTGACTGCTTCATAATGCATTTCTGCCATAATATTTTCTCTCATTTCATACAAGTTCAGGTACTTTGTATTTAGTTTTTCTACTTTCTCAATTCTCTTCCAATATTTATCATTTCTGGCAGATTCTGTTCTTCTACATTATCTGGCTTCCCCCTTTTGACAATATTTCCTGATCAAAACAGAAACTTTGTAATGCTTGAAACAAATCAAACTTCTGAACTTAAAGTATCTAAAAAGAGGTTATCTCTGAATAATTCATCAAACAAGACTCTCATGGCTGTCAGAAAACATTTTTACTTTCTTACCCCTGAACTCCTTAGTGTGGACATAATACGCTCTTGGTCTGTCAAGGAAGAGCAAACTTGAGACTTCAAGTATTTTGACTTTCTGGGGGTTGATAGCTGAACACTGTTCAGCTGATGAGGTGGGTTTTTTTGCCCATTTATGTACTTGTCTTCAGAATACAGTACTTTCAGAATGGTATTTTTGAGAAATACTTAGGGCTAGTGTCTAAGATACTTGCTGGAAGGCATTTAACAGTTTTATTAATTAAATCACAATAGAGGTATGTGTAAGCCTTTAGTTATAAAGACATACTTCATGAAAAAAAAATCAGTAATAAGTAAAACACTGCATCTTGCAGTCTATTCACCAGTAAAGGGCATATGCAATGCTCAGCGAGAGAGACAGGTGGATAAATCAGATTAGTTTGAAGATTAGGAACTGTAATGTGTTCCTCAAGCACGGCCAAAGAACTTTTTTTTTTTTTTTCCCAACTCTTTTGGTGGTGAATTCTGCAGCCACAGCTACAGTTGAGAAAGCATGGCCCAGCTCCAGCTCAGACGACAGAAAGCAGTCTTTGGGTGGTTGGAACCTGCTGTGATAAACTGTGAAAGCAAACAGTGACATAGGGCACCAGATGACCTGCATTAGGAAGGTATTTATGTTGATATAAGACAACATGTAATTACATTTTTTGGCTGTAAAATGGTGTTAACAGCCAGACAGGTGCTACTGGTAAGTGAGAAAAACTTTTTTTCCCCCCAACGTTCTGTAAAATTTACATTTGATGGGACAGTTCTGAAGAAAAACTCAGTTGGGAGCCATTGCAGGGATTTAGCTAATCTCCAGAGACGCTCTGCATATTTATAATCGAGTTTCTTGGATAAAGAGAAGAAACTAGGGAGTAATGATATATTAATTTTTTAAAACTTTTAATAAAAGTTTTTGGAATTGGATATTAGGCTTCTAAACAAAAAGCTTCCATTAATTAAGTTTTTATTCTTTCTCTCTTTCTTCTGTCCTCCTCTCTGTCTCTCTCTTCTGCTCTTGTTACAAGACAGTGACCTATTGCAGTCTGCTGGGCCCATAAGACTAGAGGAGTGTTAAATAACTCCATGAATTTACTCTAGAGAGGAAAAAAGATAATAATATTTATTTAAAAAAATTCTGTGATGTTTCCGAGAAGATAGCCTGGTTATTTCTTTATATCAGTCTTTGTGTAATGGTATGATTAATAGCCAGTGAAAATATGATACTAAACTGCTTCCATCTATCATAAGCTTCAGAGTTACTTCGGTGTTTTAAATAAACATGATTCTTTGCATGATCATTCAAAACATACATGTTGTTTGATGTAATACAGAAATGAGGTTTGTTGGGACATTTTTTCTTGGGTGATGATTCATTAGCAGTTAAAAAGAGAAAACTAGAATGTTTCTAGCCTTGAGCAAATTTGTTCTGGAGCACAAACTCATCTCTGGTGCCATCCTGGTACATTTTTTTCCACAGACAAGAAAGCTGCCTGCAAAGAGAAAATTTTTGTTTTTGAATCTTGCAAGGACTTGATACAGGTCGCTTCAGGCCGAGTACGTATTATTCACAGACTGGTGGCCTCTGAGGGTCTCAGAGGTACGGCCATTTGTCCTATGAATGATTCAATCTAACATTTTGTTCAGAATGGATCTTTCCCTGTTCTGAGTACTGAAATGAGAAAAGAAAGAAAGTATCCATTCAAAACTGGAAGACTCATTTCCATCTGTCAGCATAACAAATGGCTTTGTTTTTACATGGCAAAACATTTGTTCCTATAACTAATACAGACTAATTGGTTTTTCATGAATTTTGAAACCAGGCAATCAATTTGACAGAAAGTCTGTTCCAAATTATGAAGTGTGAGGAAGGCTCGTTCAACAGTTGCATCCTTGTTTAACCATGTACAAGTAATTATTGTGGTTCAAATGTGTTCCAAAGCTTCTCCTTTCTACCTTCTGTCCGTTGTTTTATCTCTGAGGACATCCAACGTGGGACTGTTTGCTTATGCACTTGTCTCTTAAGAAATTATTTGACAGAATACAAGCTCATTTAATGTTAAAATACTTTTCAGTATTTTCACACAGTTTGGTGGAAGATGAAATGGACAGGTTTTTATTCAGAATTTGTGTATCTAATATGTACTCGAAAGCTTAACTTGAATGCATTTTGAGCTTGCCTTCCATTTATTTTGTTATCTTGGTAGACAACTACAAACTAATGCTTAGGAGGGGAAATATTGAAGAGTTTTGTTCATATTGTATCTAATTTCTCGTTTGCTTGTTACTATTTTTCACTTGCAACATGGAATTAATTTATGGTAGCGCTTGCTTTTGCAAAGATGAAAGATTATAATTCGTGTTTGAAATTAAATAGATTTACTACCTGAGTTTGGGACTTGCATTGCAAGATGCAGAAACAGTGTGTTGTGGAGCTTTTATGCTTCTTTCATCATCAAAATGACAACTAGTATAAGCCTTTGGATGGATGATTCTGGGACCTACCTATGTTTTCGGCTGTTTCTCGACCTTCAAATCTGTTCACGTCTGCAGAAAGCTTCCAAAAACTTTCAGTGCAAACAGATTTGAGATTTACAGGACAGAATGCAGCAGATGATTGGGTTTGACTTGCGGAATTTGTTTATAAATGTACATTATCATCATGTATTATAAGGAGAAGCTGATTTTTGTGGAAAGACCTGCAAGTCAACAAGCCAAGTGTTGCATACATTTTGCCAGATAAAGCTGATGTGTATGCAATTATAATGCAAACTTCCTTTGTTGTGTTACCAAATAGTAAAGGCAGGGAAAAAATGCATGAGTAAGACAATGAAAAGAGATTTAAATTATCCATAGTGGCTTGTAATCTAAAGAAATTTTTGCTGTGCCTACTAAAGTCCAAAAAATGGCATGTTACCTTGTTTGGAGATAACGCTCACTGCCGCTTTCCGAGGTACATGAGGCTGAAGGGGTGAATGCTCTGCATTCCAGCCCTGCAACAACTGGACCTCTGGGATGACCACAATTTCTTTGCTCTTTTTCCTCCTCTCTCCTGCATGTTGACATGATGCATTTTGTAAGATATAATTTTTAAAATATGTGTGTGTGTGTTTATATATGTATTTATATAGGCATATATTTTTATATCTCAGGATTTATATGTATGTGTTTGTGTATATATAGGTATATACATGTGCAGACATATATACATGTATGTGTATATATATATGTGTGTATATATATATATATATGTATATGTCAGGAGCAGTCTGCCTCTTTTAAATGGACCAGCCTTACCTAAAATGACAACAGCTGAATGACATAGAAGGGTGGCAGCTGAGGGCTCTTGCTAGAATGACAGCCTGTTAATCTAGTTTGGCTTTTGTCCATGCGATGAATTTGTAGCTGTTTAATGCAGGTCATATTTCCTCCCCTACTCTCTGCTTTACTTCTAACACACTAAAAGCTCTTTTGAAGGATTATATGTTAATAAACAGAACTGCATGCTATATTGTAGATCTCCTTGAAATAACTAATGCCAATTTCTTTTGTATGTTTTTCAGTGAAATGTTTTTCTTTTTGTGATGTTCTGTATTGTCCAGATTCGTTAAAAGTAAAGCACACTGTCACTCTGCTGGGGGAAATAAAATCAACTTATTAAAAAAGTTTATGTTAAATCCTCCTTTTCTTACATGTTTAATATGCAGAGCTTGAAACCTTGTTTGGCCTACGTGTTCCTTCCAACATACCACCATTAAATTGTGGAATTTGCGTAAAGTTGGAATACTTTGTGTTGTCCATAAATTACACTCCTATTGTTTACTGAAATAAAGCTTTGGATGAGATATTTATGACACTTTTACCAGCTAGACCACTTGAAAGAGTAAATGCTGGTAACTATCTTATCTCCTCTGATTTAGCTTTTTCATTTTACTAGTGTTCCTCTCCTCTAGGAACTGTCCCTCATTTCCTAGAAAGATGAGACAGACCATTTGTGCCATAGTGCAAGGTAGCAGGCTGAGCAATGAGTGGCTAGAAGTAAGGTACCACAAAACTGAGAAGAGTGACTGTGCCTTAGCTTATCCTTTTCTGGACGCAAAAGCTGTGCTAACCCTTTTTCTTTTTGGTAGTGAGGACTGTCACTAGCTGTGATGCTCACTCGACCTTGTTGTGTATTTCTTAGACAAGGATGAGTGTTCGAAGGACAACGGTGGCTGCCAGCACGAGTGCATCAACACTGTAGGAAGCTATGTTTGCCAGTGCCGAAATGGATTTGTGCTACATGAAAACAAACACGACTGCAAGGAGGGTAAGTAGTAAGGTATTTGAACAGTTGATGATACAACTGTCTTGCAGAAAGCTGTCTGCAGCTCTCCTTCCAAAGAAAAGAAAGGAAAGAAAAAGATCTTGGTAATGGGGTCTTAGACATTTGGGCTTAAACACTCCCTCACTCCGCTCTTTCCCGTCTCCTCCTTCCCCAGCGTTTGTGTGTGGCTGAGTCTGAGATCCACAGGAATGCAGTTTGGAAAACTTGGGATCATTGGCAGGGAGTGCTACTTTTAATAGTTCTGTGAAGCGTAGAACATTTAAAGCTGTGATGGAGTATTTATCTAATGCTGTATTAAACACGGGGATAGAGTTTCTGGAGAGGAGCCTGGTAAAGTTGTCATTTGCTCCAATCAGTAGCAGTTAGTTTCCTCGCAGTTAGGTTGAAAGTGTATCTGCCCTTTCTGGGTTTATTTTAGGGGACATATTGAGACAATCTAAATCGCAGTCAAGTCCCTATGCGTCTTTCTTCCAATTTGCTGTCTCAAGGTGTGGCTACCTCCAAAAAACCAGCAGGCTTTGGGGCTTAAGTAGAATTTAGATTATCTGCAAATGAACCTCAAGAATGCAATATCATGTGAGCTACTGTAGTTTCTCAGGGCTGTATTCTAGCATGGATTTAAGCTGTGAGTGAAGCTGTGCCCCTTCTGAGTCATTTGCATTTTCACTGGTGTTGGAATGATACTTGCCTGCTCTAAAAGATCCTTGTTGAATAATTGAGATTGTTAAAAAACAAAATACAAAAGTGAAACTAGTTTCTTTCTTGCCTTCTTTAAGTTCTAGTTCTTTGTGTTTATTCACAGAGATGCACTTCTGGTGATTCAGTTACAACATGAATGACTAAGCTGTTCTTGGTTACATACTCACAGTTTAGTCTTAGCTGTTCTCTAGTTGTATAGTTGTCCCTAGAAACGGTGGCTTAAAAATCAAAATGATTCCTCTGTAGCTGCAGTATGAAAATTAGTGAGAAGAGAGAAAAATAAATTGCTCAAGAAATATCATTTGAAGTTGGAGTAGCAAGATTTCTCATGTGGATTTTCATACTTACTTCTATATAGAATGGCGGGAATAGCAAACTATTTGATTAAATTTTAGTACTTATGTATATTCCTTTATAGTATTTTTTTTCCATAAAAAACTGCCCATTGTAAACAACGGTGTATGTTTCACAACAACCAATAAACAAGCATGCTGGGTTAATTGCCATAAAGTGTGTGCCCAAGGGGATAACCATGATCGTGCACACTGAAGAGCATGCTTAGCTGTCTTCCTAAAGATCCTTTCCATCCAGTGAGTCCCCTGACAAAAAAGAGTACTTTTCTGGCTACCCCTGAATGCAAACCCCCAGACTAACTGATGCTATCACTGTTGGCACAGCTGAGTGTGAACAGAAGATCCACAGTCCCAACGGCATCATCACGAGTCCCAACTGGCCCGACAAGTATCCCAGCAGAAAGGAGTGCACCTGGGAAATCAGTGCCACCCCCGGGCAGAGGGTCAAACTGGTGAGTTTCTGCCTACCTTTCCTTTTTTCTTCCACCAAACCTTCTTCTCAAATGACTACTCAATGATACGAAGCTGTTGCTAAACTTTACTGTCAGTTTGTAGCCCAGAGGTAAACTGTTTTAAAAACCTGCTGACTCCTGTCTGTTCCTGGCCAACTGGAGCTACTCAGTATCGTAGAGCTGGGAATTTAAGTTTGTGGTGATTGTAAATACTCTGGACAGCAAAGGGTAGGAGGAACACTCTCCTCCTGTCAGACTTTACTGTATCATTGTTGCAATTCATAAAATTTGCACAAAATTTGCAGAGGCCATTTATGCAAATTCCAACATATAGAAAAAGAAAAATTAGAAGTTATGAACAGTCCTCTCCACACACCTTTTGTGTTTCTGTTCTGCAGTTTTCGAGGCGGAAACAAAGATACAAAACCCAAGAATCTGGACTTCTCATTTAAAAGTTTTACATAAATTTTAACATAAGTAGAAGCAGCCTAAGAGGAGTTAAGTGACCTTTGTGTCCAGCTGGCTGAAGAAGACAGGCTAGCAGAGCTTAGGGAGCTTTGCAGATCTACTAGAGGTTACATAGCCTCGGTACGAAGCCGAAGACACGGACCTGCCCAGGAGGCTTTTATGCTTTGAGCTCAACCAGAGTATGCAGGGGGCAGCCATAACAAAAGCTGGCCTTATGTATTTTAAGATCTGATTAAATTGATTTAACAAATGCTTTGGAGCAAATAAGAAGAGAGATGTCTATGCTTCAGAGAGGTAGAAGCAATAGCCAATATTGATGCAGGGATGAAAGGGATATTGTCATCTCATAACTGCTGACCTTAGCCAAAACCATAACTCCTGTTGCTGGTGCTGATGTGGGACCATTGGTCCCCGTTCACCAGAAGTAAAATGGATAAACAGTTTTGGGGGGTGTGGGGGTGGTGGAAAACGAGTGGTGTGCATGCTCTTTCCATTCAAAGGGTGAAAAGTGATTTTGATTCAGGCGACCTTCGTACGGTCACTTCTGAGCAAGCGTTCTGCATCCTGGCTGAGTAAACCAAAGCCAGCCAGGCATGGGCATGTTACTGTAAAAGCTTTCTCAGTACTTTTAACCTCAGCAGGCAAAACTCCAGCATTCAGATTTCTTCAGTGAAATATCACAAGGTCTGTTTTAAAAGAAAAGGTTTTTAAATTGGCTTTTGCCGATGAAATTGGAAAAATTAGACAGAATTTTACTAGATAGAATTTTCCAAAATACCTCCATGATTTAGAGTCTGAAATCCACTTCTCTGTGCAAGTCAGTAGGGTCAATCTACTGAATTCTGTGTGTATAATGTCTTTAAAGTCTGTCCAGTACGGCAAGATACCATATCAATAATACTAATACCATACTTCCACTATAGATAAATATTTTTTTCCTTGGACTTTCCCACCGTATTTAAGTTTACTCCTCACAGTTTACTTAGTCCAACTGAACAAGGAGAGAATTGATTTCTTCATGGTCACAAACCACACGAATTGTGAGGCTGTGCTCCATTTTTTGAGAGGGGTGTGTGTACAGAAACTAGTATTTTGTTGTGATTACTCTTATTCTGATAATCATTGAAAAGTCTCTTCCTGAAAAGGCTGAAGTTAAGCATTTGGTGTAATTAAGAAACCTATGAAAAAATGGATGTACACTTCAGAATTTTTAAATGAAACATGTAGATAAAGATGGGTTTGAAAATGTACGTAGCAGAGAAAGTGATTTTCATAAGCTAATCAGCCGGATGTTTATAAGAGACAGACTTAAGTGTCCTATTCAGGCAGCTATCCAGAAGTGCCACCAATGTATCTCCTCAGTCGAGTGCTCTAGATAGAGAGGGCTGGATGTTCAGAAGCTATATGTAACACTAATGAATACCATTCCCACTAGTGAGACAATCACAATGGGGACTGTAGTCATGATGGGGTAGATATTCAAAAATATTTGTCCCAGGAGGACTGAGTACGATTTAATTACACTGCCAACATTATTAAATCATCTGTGAACTCTGTTGGCAGCAACTATTCAGTTGTGTTCAACTTGAAGGAAAGGTTTTGTCAGTTCTCCTCTTTCAAGACTGCTCTTAGTCCACTGCTGGGAACTGACCGTTTTTAAAAAAAATGGAGATCACCTCTGGGTGTTTTGAAATGTAAGGTGTTTTGAGCTTTTAAAAAACTCTATATGAAGATCTACTTTTCCTTTAAACAAAAAAAAAATTCCTTTAATTCTGTTTGTAGTTGCTAGAATCCATTGCTAGACTCACAATAGATTTAGGACTTTTTTTCTGTTATTCTTTGTGGGACCCAGTAGAACATGTACTCTCCCCTTGCAGGCTTAAGAATCCCAGTGATAAGTAAAATATTAAAAATAATGAGTGTGTCTTACAGTTCATGGTGAGAAGTGCTTCCTAAAGAGGTGTGTGTGTGTTTGTACTGATGAGAAGCCAACAATGCTGATATAATTTTCCTCTAACAGAAAACGAAGTTCTGCAGGCTGCTTTTGGATCACATCTATTGCTCCCATTGATTCCAAGTTGGCTTGACTCAATTCTATATTTAACTAACTCCTTTACAGTTCGTCTCTCAGCTTTCTGTTTTTTGGTTTTTTTTTTAATCCATCAGATTTTATTTGGGTATAAATGACAACATGTACTTGGCATCATAAAAGTAGGATGGCTGACTACAATTTAAGAGCAGCAGGAGGGACTGCTGTACAGCTGTTTTCACTGCCTCTGCAGCTTCAATCCCTAAAAATAAACCCCCAGACTTTCCTGTGAAATGAACATACATCCACTGCATCGTGCAACTCTTCACTTTTCACAAAACAAAAGTGTTATTCTGAATATTCCATTTTTGGGGGGCAAAAGACTTTGTGTTAGCTCTTTATATTTCCTTTAGGTCAACTGTTAGTATAAATTACTATCACATTTCACACTGGCTGAATTCCACAAGGGATTCAGTAGGTCAGATTTGCTTTGGTGTACCAGATAGAATGCATAATTATTCTAATTGCTCGGTATTTGGCAGTTCAGTTTTATTCCTTTTAATTATTGCTTCTTAATACTTTAGTGTTGGGTTTTTTTCCTAAACAGTCAGCTATATGACTACTCATGGGAACATTTACACTTAGTGTTTTTATTCTATTTTGTTGAACCAAACAGATTTTTAATTTCATCTTAAATTGTAGGTTAATTCTGAAAATTCATGAAGATGTATGCATATGACCTTCTCAGTGTTTACATGAGAGGAAATTACCGGATATTAAACTTAGGTTTCTTGTTGAAATTTAGCCCTGGTCAAAAAGTCTCATCTGAAGTCTGTTAGATGTCCCCTTGAAATAAATTTGTTGCTACCAGTCCAGTCTTGGAACACACTCTTCCGTATTTGAAAAATGGGTATTAGTTGTATGTGTTTTAACGGTTTCTGTAGGATATGGCACACCCTTTTCAGAAATACCTTAGGTTGGACACTCCAAGTTTGAGAAAGCAAAATTTCAGAAGTTTTTAAAAGTAAGTTGGCCGGACTCTGCTCCAAAGGACTTGCAATTTACAAATTTTAATAGACCCAAATTTGTCCTTACAAGCTGCCGTGAGCACTGAGAGAGACTGAGAATCCCGAGGAGCTCAGAAACTAAGATAAGTGTTTTGAAGCGTAGAAGAAACATCACAGATTGAAATGAAGTAAAGTTTGTGAGCCCCAGTTTTTGTTCCAACTGTGGCAGTAATTTGAACTTTCTGGGTAAAGCTAGGGCAAGCAAAAGAGTCTGCTGAAGCTTTTCAATAAACCATTAACATAATTTTGTTATTTTTCACAATGATTTTGCTAGCAAAAAGGTAACCTTAGCATGAAGGGTACAGCCTGAAATATTGTTAGTTGTAATAACAAAAAATAGATCTCTAAATAATAGATTAGAAAATATAACCTTCATGTGTAACCATTCATGTGGAACGGTCATTCTCAAAGACTTCAGTTGCAATGTGAGGTAAGTTTTTTTTTAAAAAAAAAAAAAGAGAGGGGATGCATTATGTTTTGCAGATGTTTCAATCAATCCTCAACTGTCTGAGGAATCAATAATTTCTGGCTTGTTGCTGTTTTGAATCTTCAGTGAAATTTGGAATAATCCTACAAACAGTGCAAATTCAACAGAAAGGTCACTGTATTCTAGATTTAATATTCTCTTATTGTTATTCATTGGCTATAAATATTCAAATCTGTGTCTGTATGAAGGATGATGCCCTCTTAAAGATCACTGCCTTAATTGTTATTCCACTTTCTCAAAATCGTTATGTTATTCAAAGCTACAAGCTTGTAGGAGCAATAATGTTAAATCTGTCATCTTAACAACATCTATTTTGTGTTCTGAAACATACTAACAGTACATATGTACCATATAAGTACAGTAAACACAGTACTACATTGAGTCATTTTGCCTTTTTTTTTTCCTCCCCCAGACCTTCAATGAATTTGAGATAGAACAACATCAAGAATGTGCTTATGACCACTTGGAAGTGTTTGATGGTGAAAGTGAAAAATCACCAATTCTGGGACGCTTATGTGGCAATAAAATACCAGATCCTCTTATTGCTACTGGAAACAAAATGTTTCTCCGCTTTATTTCTGATGCATCAGTTCAAAGAAAAGGCTTCCAAGCAACACACTCTACAGGTCAGACAATCGGGATGTGCTTTACTAATAACTTCCCCTTTGTTCTTTAGTGGGAGATACTAGGGCATTTCTTGTATAGGAATGGGATGAGTTAATGGATAAGACAATGTTACAACTAGATCTAATAAAACCTTAAGAACAGTAGGAAAAATCTAAGATTGCAGAAAATATTCTCTCATATTTTAGATGCTTCTTTCACCTTCTCTCTGTCTGTCACAGGTAAGTGATTAAAAGATTTTGAAACAAAATCCGATAAAAAGAAAATATTGGCATAGATAATCAAAGAGATATTTCTTAGTATTCGTGCCATTAGTTTGTAAAAGATTCAATAGCTTTTCATTGTATTTGCAATGGCAATAGTTCACTGGGACATGTGATGCACCTCCATTACTTTCCTGGTCTAACTTAAACAAAAGTCTGGGTTTTGTGTAAACAGCTATTACTTTTCTGTAGAGCTGAAAAAGAAAGAAGCTGAAGAAAGAAGAAAAAACGATTCCAAAGACTTTCTTAGAACCTTAAAAATATAATCCCCTTCATATTCACCATTTAGTTTTGAACTTTGGCAGAAACCACTGAAATTGTAAATAGTGGTTTGCGACTGCATTAATAGATTTCTTGGGACATTTTGATAGTGTGGTCATTATTTCCCCGACGTTGCTTGGCTTACAGTGGCCTCTAGTGCTGCATCTCTGAACTTCCAGCGCCTGCTGTAAGACGAGGGGGTTTGGGGTTTTTTTGTGGTTTTTTTCTTTCTTTTTTTTTTCCTCTTCTTCAGCCGTAATGTTGGCTTTTACTTTCCAAAGTTCAGTCTTATTCATCTAGTATTTGGCAATAAATATTAATGAAGAAAATATTTATAAATATCTGTGCTAGTAGGTAAGGTTTGCTGACAGGTAGCAGTTATTAATAAAAGATAGTAATCGAGGTGATTAGTCAATGTTAATATCACGTGATACTACCCAGAGTATTTGTCAAGTTGATGTGTAGGGCTCAGCTAACAGATCCTCATATATCAATGTTAGCATTTTTTCTTTTTTTCTTCCCTTCTGCTTTGTTAAGAATAATTCTATAACTGTATTAATTTAATTTCCCTTTCAGAGGAAGACAGTAGGCAACAGTATATGACCTATTCACTTTTCATTGTCTGGCCTGGAAAGTGAAGAGTTTAGCTACCTGTAATTCAACTTGTTTTTCTTGTGGAAAATCCTCTTTTACAAGCATGTCATTGTTTGCCTTCCCTACTGCAGTAACCCCTTCCCTTAGATGGAAAATTAGATAGAAATGGTAATAATTACTCACTTTTAAATTACCTCAGGGTAAACAGTTAAAGGTCAGAAGTCTTGTTAGAAACAGGTGTTGTAAAACTACTGTCTCATTTATTCTCACTTTTCGATTTGCAGAATAGGAGCAGTCACTATGTGAAAGAAGTTGAAGTGTATACTCCCTAACTGCTTAAGATTGCTCGTTATGTTATGACTTGCTGGAATTTCCCTCATATCTGCTGAGTTTTATGTGCCTCAACTGTAAAAACTTTCTTAGCAAGCATAATTACTGCTTTTCTGAGAAAGTCTGAAGAGTAAAATCTGCACTGTGTTTAAGAATGTTGTAAAAATTATAAAGTTTGCCTCCTTAAGAGAGGACATTTATTTCCGTCGACCGCTGTTGCACAAACTGGTCGCTAAGTTGAACAGCACATCACCAGCATGTGCTTTGAGGTAGCGTTTGAACGAGAGACAACTCGGATCTTGCAGCCCTTTCCTGCCGTCTAGAGCCCAACATGGATGCTCCGTGGGAATTTTACCTGTGTGCTTTGGATGCAGGTGTGAATGAATAGATAGCTAACAAGTGTCTACACAGTGGATTGTATTTCCTTATTTTATTTAGACAGTGGATTCTATTTCCCTATTTTATTTTTTTTCTAGCAAATAATTGGCAGTCTGCAATGGAAGTAGGCAAGGTTGGGCTCAACCCTGCCTAGCTGTGCAGATAGACAGGGAGAGCTGAGGAAGCTGCTCCCTTCACTTTCTGACTTGTTGGCAGAACTCACTCAGTAGAAGAGCTTGTGTAATACAACAGTAGTGAAAGAGTAACTGGATGCTATGCCCAAAGGTGCCTGTGCTGCTATGTTCTTGGCATCTTCATGATTTAATGGCCTCTTATTCTAGTAGATCCTGATGATGATGTTGATTTCCCTTCTGTGACACTTTTTGGCTTCAAGTGCTATCCAAATTCCAGATTTCCATTGAATATTTCAGAAAACAGGATAAAACAGTAGCAGCAGAGGCAGTAAGGTTTCAAAAAAATAGATTGGAGAGAAAGCCTTCCCTGAGTGGAGCAAAACTTATAAAATGCTGGTTTTAAAGTGCAGCACAGTTTTAGAAAGAGATTCTGCTATATTTTCCCCTCTCAGAAAAGGCATAACCCATCCAGAAGGAATTTATAAAAATGGTCGTGACAGAACATTAAACGTAATTGCTCAAGGAGTGATTTGGTTGCCGTGACACAGGCATCTAGTTCTTTTCTGGATGGCCTTGTTTATGGTGCCTGGCCTCCAGCCTCTGCTGCAGGAGCTTGCAGCTCTGCTGTAGGTCCTGTTCTTATCTGTTAACCCTGGGAGGGTACCTCTGACAAATTTGTGTGTCTCAGACGTCATTCAGTGTAGGATTCTGTGTTGCTTCCAAAGTGACTGTAATAATTCCGTATGGCAATGCTGAATCAAATCTATAATCATTTCACTGGTTCAGGTAGCGTGGGTTTAAGTTTTTCCCATCTGCCCAGCTTGTTAAATAGCCAAGAGACTACTGCTTGACTTGCCTTTATGTTCATAAGCAGACTAAAAGCCCCTAGAAAGTTCAGGAAACGAGAGGGGTTTTGTTCCTTAGCTGATCTAGAAAAAAGTCTTTCACCTAAGGCTGTCAGATGAGCAGCATTTTACAAGTCAAACATACTTCTTTACAGTGAGATGTGTACTTCGTACCTACAGCAGAGCAGCGGTACCTGCGCAACGGAAAGCCTGATGGGTGATGCAGCTGGGTTAGTTCTGGTATCAAGGCTGAGCCAGCGATGCTGCAGGGCACTGCTCTCTTCTGTGCCGACCCATCCCAGCCTGTCCTAATGCAGTGCTGGATTGTGCAGGCTGGATGGAGACTTGAAACTACAACTTTGTCTTCAAGAAACTGAAATTTTGACTTATAATTTTTACAATCAATACTTTATCTTAATATAAGGCTATAATCCATGGGAGAAGGGCAGGCGAGAGAGAATTGCCATTGTCTGCAGTTGTTAGTACGGCTACAACTTTCCTTTAAGCTCCTGTCCACTACAGCAAGCAGAGGGAAAAAATGCAGACAGTTCATTAAACATTTTCTCCTCAGCAGCTGTTCTGTGTCTGAAGCAGTGTTCTTAACATTGGCAAAAGTCCAGTGGAAAAAAAAAAGGAAGTAAACTGAAATCAAGAATAAGAAAAAAAAAAGGGGGAAGGGGGAATCTGTATATTAGAAATATTAGAATACCAGTGAGAAATAACTGTTTGAACTATCTCATTTGACAAATTTTCTTTATCATGTACTCTTATCTGTTCTCTAAAAGTGAAAAAAAAGTTGAAATTTCAGGTTGAATGACAGATCATGAATAATGTATTACTCTACTTACATAACTTATATTTCCTGTTTTGATTCCTTCACTTCCTTATTAAGAAAAACCAGACATGTTTTTAGACATGTTTTTAAAAAATAATGGCTTGGTCATTACTGTCATTAATTCCCAGCTGAAATGTGACTCCTCACAACATAACATTGCAATTGGTCATGTTTAGGTGCGGGTGGAGTCCATGACACTGAAGTCAAGTTCAAAGTATCTCTTCACCAAAGCTTAGAAATGTTTGAATCTTGCAATTTGTTTCAGGTTATTATAAAATGATCAATTTATGATGTAACGTTTGATCAAAATGCAGATAGAATCGTCTATTCATTCATTTACTTACTAAAATTGAACCTAAACTTCTGAATCTCAGGTTTTTGTTCAAGTTTACTTGCACTTGGTGTTTTTATGGGTGCTGTAAGGGATGGTTTGTTCTTGATGAGAAACCAAAACTAAATTATGCTGTTTTCATTGAAATCTTTGTACCTGTAAAGTAAAAAAACCTCTGCCCATCTCTAGGAAACATGATAAACAATGCATTTTTTTTTCTTTTAAGTACAATTTTCCAGCTGTTGTTAGTTGCATTGTAATAGCACTTTTAATTGGCAAATGCGTAACATCTATATATTTAAGTTACCATAGAAGCTGAATTCACTGACTGTTTAGGATGGAATACTAGTTTTAATTATAGACACTGAAAATATTTATAAGGGGTAAGGTACTAGCTACTGTATATTTTTGTTGTTGTTGTTCAGTGCATTTTCAGCAATTTCTGTACTCCAGCAAACTGGCTAAAGAACAGCTTATTTGACTATACAGTAAAATTAATTTGTATTTAAATTATGAACTTTTTGAGCAGTTATAAACAAGCTCTAAAGCCCCACATACATTTTGCTACTGTGTGTAAACAGAGATTTATATTGACATAATGGCTTTGGCAAAAGGCAAGGACCTCCTGTTCGAGACTTGACTCAAGAGCAGGCTTTCTGCTACAAGACTTTATCTGGTGGTTACAACTTTCTCCCGGCCATGATCTTTTGCAGAGAAAGACCTGTTCATGTCCATGAACTGCGCAGCAAACAAGGTAGTGAGCCTGGCCATGGTGTTTAGCATGGAGCTGGCTGTCCAGCCATCGCATGATAGTTAAATCTGACACTCCTATGAAGCACAAGACTTCTGCACTTGATCTCTGGCTACCTGTGTGCTAGAGCTGATCCTCCCCTGCCACTTGCAAACGGTGTCATAAACCCATGTGGAAATGTTGTCACCCCTGCAATGTGGATACCTCACTTGCTGGCCACAGGCACCTCTCATGTGCCTACCCAAAGAATTGTAGAATCGTTACGGTTGGAGGAGACCTCAAAGATCATCAAGTCCAACCATATACCAAATGCCCCCATGCCTGCTAAACCCACTAAACCATGTCTCAAAGCGCCACATCTAAACATTTTTTGAACACCTCCAGGGATGGTGACTCCATCACCTCCTTGGGGAGCCCGTTCCAATGCCTAACGACTCATACAGTGAAGAAGTTCTTCCTAATATCCAATCTGAATGTCCTACTGCTTGAACCACATTCTTTATAACTTTGGTGTTCCCTGCCTTTTTGTCTTGCACTTGAAAAGTAGGAAATATGCTCAAGTCTCTGTAGCTATAAAACAGAATTGATACAGGAAAAACTCAGAATGATGGATTTGTATTCATACTGGGTAGTACTTCAATCTACACTTTGTTTGATTGACTTGCTTGTGGCATAAAAATGCATTCAACCTGAATAAGACTGGGCATCTATGAATAGAAAATGCTAATTTGCACTGAGTAAGCTTCTTTGTCCTTGTTCCCCCATTTAGAATGTGGTGGTCGACTGAAAGCTGAAAGCAAACCCAGAGATCTGTACTCGCATGCTCAGTTTGGCGATAACAACTATCCAGTTCAGGCAGACTGCGACTGGCTCCTGGTAGCAGAGCGCGGCTATCGAGTCGAGTTAATGTTTCAGACTTTTGAGGTTGAAGAAGAGGCAGACTGTGGTTACGATTATGTGGAGCTCTTTGATGGTCATGATAAGACAGCTGTGAGACTTGGTCGATTTTGTGGATCTGGGGTAAGTAACCAGGTACTAAATCTTTTGTTTCCACAATCAAAAGAATAAGACAGGGCAGAGGAAGGAAAGGGGCAAGAAGGGATGAGGTTCAGTTACTACACATTATGTAGTACAAGCATTCCCTTGAAATATTCTCAACAATAAAGACTCTTATCTTATTTTTGACTGAAGTGTTGTAATGTTATGTTAAGCTTTAGGTAGCTGACAGTGGAGTGTTTATCAGCACCCAGAAAAAAGTTAGCAGCTTTTTCCCTTACAGAGAGAGAAGTGCATCAGTGTTGAAAATTATCACATTAAAATTCTTTCAATTTGAATGAAGAAGCCACGTTTTACAAGGGGAAGGGGCATTTGGGAAGCATTTATAATATGCTCATCTACTACTTAAATGTGATTTTAGGAAAAAAGTGCTCCTAAACTGTGTGATTAACATGGGCTTTAAGAAAGCCCTGTCAACCCACATGCATCTCTGACATGTTTTAACTGCGAGGCATGGAGGAAATTGGCCAGGTGACATCCTGAAAGGGATGTGTGCTGTTTCTCCTTTTAGACTTGCATTGTTCTGTTGGCTGCCTGCCTTGTGAAAGCTGGCGCAATGGTTTACATGTGTGCAAAACTGGTGCAATTCTTTGTATGTGTGCAAATGCAAGCACACTTTCACACATATGCTCTTTGCCTAGTTTGAAAGATTCTACGTGAGATGATAGGAGTTCTTAGTTGACCATGTGTCAGTTTTTTGATTCAGCCACAGTCCTGGATGAAAGATCGTGGTCATTCAGATGAGTTACCTGTAAGATGGCTTAAATCTTTTTAGGGCATTTTTGAACACTTTTAAGATGCAGGAAAAGTGTTACCACTGAACTTGTAGGCAATAAATTCTAAGGGAAATGCTACAACTGAGCCCACTACTACTGGGCTAATCATCTACTAATTCACACAAAACAATACTTTTCGTTGCAAGTTGCCCTATTTTACAAGTAGGAGGGCAGCAAACTGGAGAATGGCCCAACCTTGGGCTGATTTTTGTTTTGGGGGGGTGGGGTGTGGGGGGGTGGGGTGGAAGAGGTGGTAGTTGTTCTTATTTTGGTTATCGCAAGGTACGGATGAATGGTTTCAGAGGCCACATAGGAAAGACAAAATTAAATAGAAAAGCTATTGAAAGCAAAATAACCCAAACTGAAGTGGGGGAAAAGGCACTATTAGTATATATTACCACCTTCTCAACTTTAGAAAAAGGACGTGGTAGTTCAGCTGGTACTTCTGATCAATCTGCTTCAGTAATAAAACAGACCATCATGAGGACTGCGAAGAATAAGATGGAAAATAAATACTGGAGTATGTTGTTTATCTAATTCTAGAATATTGTGTGTGGTCCTGTCCAGTCACTGGGCTCCATCAGAACTACAGAAGATATCTGGGAAGGACAAAAGAATGAGGAGATTTTTCTTTGTCTCATAAGAAAAGATAGCAGAGATACTCCATACAAACTGGAGAAGTTAAATCAGATTCAGAAAGTATGATGCCACATTTATTTGGATTGTGTGCAAAGATGCTTTTCAGGCCCAGAGCTCAAGATTGAAAGAGTGCACATAATACAAAAGAAAAAGTTTTAACAGATAATTTCAAAACTTCTGCCAGCAAATAAAATTCAAACATCATGATTTAAGTTGACCTCCAGCTTTTAGAAGTTTAGAATGCAATTTCCGTAGGCAGCCTCAAAAATTCCTAGCCTATAACTGCGAACTGAATGGGATAGAAGTATTCTGTCTGATGATGTCAGATGGTGCCAGGTGAGACTCAGTGGAATTACATGACAAGGTGTAACAGGAAAAGAGAAATATCCATAAGAAAAAAAATGTGAATGAAGGGGATAAAGACACAGAGTGGATAAATAATTGATTTGTTTATTCATTTATTTTAGCCACCAGAAGAAATTTATTCAGCGGGGGAAGCTCTTTTACTTCACTTTCACACTGATGATACAATCAACAAGAAAGGATTCCATATACGATACAGAAGTACAAAATATCCAGATAGTGTGCACACCAAAAAATAACACAGGAACCTCTATGCCAGAAAAAGAGAGTGAGAAAGAACGAACGCACAGTGGAAAGGAAGGAAGGCGTGTCCTTTTTTTTTTAAAAAAAACTGAAGTTATTAGCACAAATGTTTTATGAGTTCAGTTGAAATGATGACTTATAAGACCAGAGACTGAAATAAAATAAAGAAACAAACTCACCTATCCCAGTGGAATAGTCAAGATGATGATGTGCAGGCTCCATATTTGACTGTCTCTGCAAAGCTTGTGAAAGGACTTTGCATGCAGGGAGAATATAAAAGCTTTTGTTCGTGGTTTGACATTTGTCATAGATGCGTGCAGATTCAGTCAGTTGCATTCAGGGGAAGTGACCCTGCAGACCGTTCTTCCTTCTGACAGTTGTACGGTGTCCAGGAGGACAAAAAAGCTCTTTCAGGTCACACATTAAAAATACTGTCCTTATATCTAGTTGCTTTGACTTTGTATCCTGCGTACGGTGTGTACAAGAACTTGAAAGAAGATATGAAATGGGAAGGTCTTCATGCATTGTTCTGTATTTTTTACAAATTCATCAGTCACATCAGGTTATCAGTGTTTTGAAACTGGAAAATCCTACTTCTGAAACACAACCGATCTTTAGATTATTTTGTTTTACTAATGACTGAGAAGTCTGAACTGTTACATTGGTCATCACTAGTCAACCAGTCACTAGTTGACTGAATTTGAACAGTGTAAGCATCTGAAAATGTTTGGTTTACTGGTTAAGTAAGCTATCTCTGATGATGTGCTCTTATTTTGCACTGAACATAGAAAGAAACTGAGATGAAACCCTGTCCCGAATCAAAATCTGTATCCATGAGAAACAGAAATAGTCAAGGATCATCTGAAACTCCTCTTACTGAATTTGTTTTCAGCAGTACATTTGGAACCACTACTAAGCTTTATTTCTTCAGACCTCTTTGTGAATGGGCTAATTGTCTGGTTTAGCTACTCACAAATGAAGCTGCAGTAGTATCCAAGAGGGAGGTTTCCCAAAGAGGTTTTTTTCCTGGGAGTAAGTGTATCTGTGATGGTGGAAAAAAAGCAAAACAAAACTACAGACCCAGGATTTGTTTGTTTTCAAGAGTGAATTCCTATGGTGCTATTCCATGAACATTAAAAACAAAAACAAACCAAGAAGTTTTAGACTTTTGAGCCAACAGCTTGCAGATCATGAATGTCTCACTACGCCTGGCTGCATCTGGAGAAGGAAGGCTTTACTGCTCCAAGGGAGAGTGGGTTGCAATGGCAGCGCTAGTCCTGTGGAACAACTACTACTATTGCCTTAGAACCCTCGCACACGGTCAGACAGATCTTCCTGTAGATACACCTCTAATTTGATAAATAATTCGACGACTCAGACATCTTAGCCTACGCTAACAAAAGGATCTTCAAGCGGAAGCCCCATCTGCAGAGCGAGATCATCTGCTGTAAATACAGTGACCTGCTTTTGATGTAGAGATATGTTACGTTTAGAACTGAGATATTCTATGTGCTTTAGGCCATACATGGCTTTAGTCATAATGTATATGCATTATGTAAGTATTGTATGAATGCGTGCTCCAGGGGAGTGAGAGTTATTGTATGGGTGAAAATGGAATTGTTTCTTTATGTGCCAAGTTCTATCAGGACCCTGTTTGACTGTAGCAACTTTTCTTTAAAGGCTTCATAGACAGATAACGAGAACTTCTAGTTGGCAAGAATCAAGTTTAAACTAAGTATTATGTTTCACTTACAAGAAATATTATTTTGATACCCTTTGATGTAAGTTGCTACTCAGATTAGCTTAGTTTCTGTTACCTTACTATGAACATACATTGGCACTAATAAATCTGATCTTTTTTTATAAAAATAAAAACCAAATGTGTGTATAGGTGTCTTTGGTTGTTTTAACAGCACTATTGCTGCTTATATATTACCATTTTCCTTTCCAGACAATTTATGTGTGTGAAGTTCAAAAACTGAATAATTTCTGTATTTTTATAATGTTGCTCCACTGTCCTTTTGTTTGGTTCATTTTTCAGGGTATTTGCACAAGAAGTTAACGGCAAACATTTTTTCCAACGTCTTTTACTACGAAATTCAGGCAGAAATACTACTATAGTTAAAAAGAAAAAGAAGTATTCTTAACCTTGATACGTAATTTATCTGCCAGGTGGAAGTCTAATGCTCAGATTTCTGAGAGGAAAAGCAAGCAGCAGCAGAAGCAGTGTCTCCCTGGCACGGATGGCCAAAAGGAGTTGAGAAAGTCTGAGGCCGTGAGCAAAAGCAAGTTTCCATGTTCTCTTTTTTTCCATTTTTCTGTCCCAGTCTCCTTTTAATATTATCTCCCTTCCATTTGCTAAACAGAATATTTTAAGTCTTCCTTTTCTCTAAATTTGGCGCTTTTTTATTCCCCTCAGAGTTACTTTAACAACCACAGGGCTGAGCCAAGATTAGTATTTTTTGGAATGGTTTTTTTGTGGTGTTGTTGATTCGTACAGGCCTCTGTATAAATCCTACTGTCCTGTGTTAAGTAGTGCAACTGGAGTAGCTGGGCAAGAAGGTTAGACTGGGCAAGCTGGGGGCAAGAACACCATATAGAGTATTTCCAAGACCCTATGGAAGGTGATTCTTGACGGTAATATCGAAGTATTGCTTTTGAGCACAGTATGTCTGGGATTATTGCACAAGGAATATGTAGAAGTCAGAAGAGAGTTGCCATAAATTTGAATACAAAGTTTGATTTTATTTCTCTAATTGCTTGTTCCTTTGTAGATCCCGTATGCTTAAGAGTGGTGAAAATGAGGAAGGTGATAATCTTAATGATTATCTTGATGATAAATGGACCATATGGATTGTATCTTCACATTGGCCATGATCCTAGTCAAGGCCTCAGGGTGCTATCAGATGCTGTTACAAATGTAGTTATTTCCAAGTCCTATGGGATTTTTCCTGATGTAATGAAAATCACATATTCACTGAACTCCTCATTTAATGGAAGTAAGCCTTATTAAATAGCCTAACAATAAGAAAACAATGAAAAAATCATTTATACCCATGAAATTGTGAAAAGCAATGTGGGTTATCCACCCCCAAAAATCTTTGAAATGCAGAAGTTTGTTCACAACATATTGATTAAAGATCTTGCCTGTTGAGTAGTCAACAAAACAAGACACAAAATCCAATGGGCTGGAGACCCAGCTTTGAGACTTAGTTACAATGCATTTATTATTCTTCGTATTTGTGCTTCTGACGTGTGCTGAGTATTATTCTTTAATATCATTAAATTCAGCGTAAAGTGTTAAGTTGGCAGAATATGCTAGATCTGTGTGGCTGACTGGCTCCTGAAGAATTTAAGTCTGTGGCAGACCAAATTCTGTGGTCAATACCGTGCTCAGATAAGAGCAAAGATATGTTTGTGAAAGGCTTTCCTTCCATCCTTTAAAAAATAGGAAAAAAGAAAAAAAAGAAAAAAAAAAAGAGGATAAAAATCATTGCTGAAAATCAATTAAAATGGCTGCCTTACATAAAAGCTGTGAAGGTCTACTGAAGTGAATAAAGCAAGGTAGGTGTACACACAGCAGATATTCTGTTCTTTGCTGGCCCTTTCTTATAATCTGCAACATATTTGAGTAATCTCTGAGACCTGTGAAACAGCGAGTTGACCTAAGCATGGGTGAGAGCCAGACCAGATCCTTACCACAGTATTGCAGCATTACTTTTTTATTTAAAGCAGATTGCTTTTGAACCACTGTAAAAAAAAAAAAAAAAAAAAAAAAAAATTAATTGGGTGGAAGCTTCATCCACCTGGGGAATCAATTTTGCAATTTTGCTTTGTTGCCAGAGGTGCAAGTGGCACACCTAATTTTTTGTAACAGAGGAAGTTGCTGTTGACCTCATAGGTTGTGTGCTGCACCACCATAGAGCATGGTCACTGCTGACGCACACTGGAACTTTCTTTTATAATTAAATGGTTCTGCTCTGCCAAAATTTACAGATTTCAGAGTTTAGGGACCTGGTATGCGTGTGTGATTTGAGGAAAGTATTCAGTCTTAAAATAGAGGTGACCAGTAACCAGAGGGGAATTTTCCTTTGAATTCAGGTCTTAAATTGGGTCCAAATGAGTAATAGGAGGGGATGGGTTTTGTTACATTAGCATATGTGATCATAGAGATTGGCACAACCTTATCTAAGGACTTGCTCTTATTTTTTTTATCATTGATTAGTATGATTTGATTATTAATTGATCAGTCAAAAAAAGAAAGAGGAGCAAAAACAAACAAAATGCTTGGAAAAGAAAAATATAAAGATACCACAAATACAACTACATTACATTGAAAAAAAAAAAAGTATAGTCTCCAAAGTCAACACTGTTGCTGATATATTAATTTTTCAATGCATCCTTCATATTCTTTAAAAATGTTTTATGCCATAGTGCTTTCACTTACCTGAAGGAAGAGTTAGATGATTAATTACATTGGTTAGTGACTTTTTCAAGCAGAGATCTGAAGACAACCTAAGGAATGACTTGCTTTTGGTTCCTAATGGTGCATATCCTGAGTAAGTACCTGTTTGTGAGAGGGAGTGACACTGGGCTATAGCTCTTACAAGTTGAGGTTTTTTCCCCTCTAGCACTCTCAGGTTTTGCTGCTCTAAGCTGAATACTTGGGACGATATTTTATGTTATTCCTCATGATCTAATTCAACTAATCAAAATAATAGGCAGCTGCTTAATACCGTTGTTTCATGGAATCAGGATGAATGAAGCCTGATTAAAACAACAAGAACAAAGGAAAATCCATTTGGCAAGTTATTCCTTCTTAGCAAATGTTCTCGTTTCTCCTGGTTTCTCATTCTGAGTTCACGAAGGAAGCGAGCTGTAGCAGTTGCAAAAAATTAAGATTTAGAGTATAGTGGTGTCAGGGGAGCAGTGAAAGGAAACATTAGCAAGGCTCGGGTCTCTTTGTTTTAATCCTACTTATGCAACTGTTTTGTCATGTTTTTTACTTGTAACCTATCAATTCTCATCCTAATCCCAAATTAAGTGACCTTCAGATGTAATATTTCTTCCTGTGTTGTTGGGACTCCTGGAAAGAATCATTGAAAGGATCATCTATTCATATATGTTAGACTTGCGTTTACCATGTGATAGCAACTTCTAAATACGAATGAATACTAATAATCATTAGGAATATAAAGTCTTTCCGAGCTTTCTCAATGACCTTTCTCTCCCTCCATGATAATGCTAGAATTGGGACTTTCTAGGCACATGTCAGGTAAGTGGCCACACAATGAAATGCAATGAAGGGAAGTTACGATGGAAAAGGAAAAAGGAAAAGGACATTTTGGCTCTCGCACAGTGTATGATTCCCACAGAAGAGACTGAAATTGTTTAGAGCATGTAACAAGAATTATATGTAGGAGTAAAAGAATGAATTTGAACGATACAATGTCAAGCTGAGTGTCAGGAGACCTTTTCAGTGTTAGAGATGGAATAGTTTGCCAGGGATGATAGTCCCATCTCCCAAGCATCTGGAGCTATATTGTACAGAACGTTGCCTAATGGAGCAAAAGCGATACCCAAAGGTGCCTTTCAGTTACAAAACTCCGTGCTCAAATCTGTGCAAAACATTTGCTGTCTGATCGATGAATTTAATAGTAATAACAAGATATCTTTGTAATTTAAAGAACTGAAGCTAGTGAAGACAAAAGCACTGCTATTAGAATAGACAGAAAACAATAATGACCTACATCTGCAACCTGGATATTTCTAGTCAAAATTCTGAAGTAGAATCTTAATGTATAGCTGGTGGTGACAGTTGTTGAGGTGCCTTTACTAAGCTGATGCTCTGGAGAGCTGCAAGGCCAAAACCTGATTTCTTTGAGACATTCTGGGCTGTTAATATGCTTGCTTTGTTATATTGTTGCTATCTCTGGATGATCACGATACAAACAACTTTCATCAGTGAAATCTTTAGCCTTGGCCGTGCTCTATAGGAAGACCATGTAGAGGTGAGAGTATTACTTAAAAATTCTTATTGTTATGGTGTCAGTAAAGGCAGAGATGCAGTGAAGACACTGAATAAAATATCTTTGGAATATTTGTAGATAATCACAGTAGTAAGTAAATTTTTTGACCTTTCAAAGTTAATCTTACTTTAGATTGCTGCATCATTGACACAATATTTTTTATAATGTCTATTTTAGAAAAGACAAATCCTGAATTTTCTTCGTCAGTTTGACTTATAGAGCATAAAAATATTTTAGTGTCAATCTGAGATTACAACTCTCTAAAGAACGGGCTGTTAAACTGTATTGTTAAAAGGATGACTTTTTTTTTGCTATGAAGGAGGATCTTTGCTATGAAGGAGGGAAATTGGTGAGTGCTAAATGAATTTGGTGTGTGATAACCTACCATAATGCCTATTAATGATGAGAGAGGGAGACAGGCAGGGAGAGGCAACTCTCAATGTTGGTTACAGAAAATCTGGTTTATAAATTCTCTATTGCAAAGGGTATGTTTGCATTATATTTTTGTACCGACACAATGAAAGTTTTGCTGAGAATGTCTCACAATACTGTTATCCTTCTCTGAATTTGCCTGTGAAAAACGTAGCTCAACTCGGCTGAGAATGTCTCACAATACTGTTATCCTGTGTTTGCCTGTGAAAAACGTAGCTCAACTCAATGAAATCTTTGAGTTGAATGATACAAATTAAATGCCATAAGGCATCAGATACTTTTATCTAGTCACAATTCAAAATGTCGATTAAGAATGTGCTGTTCTCCAATTGAATACAAAATTGTCCACAGCAGTTTTATCTTAAAAGATATTTAAACTTTCTCTTTTAACAATATTATTGTATTTTTACTGCACCATTACACTTACATTTTGCTAATTTTGCTGTCAATACAATCTTGCACTTGGATATTGCAAAGTTTTCTAAACAACCAATATTTTACATTTGAGGATGGTTTAGGTGCTAACTTTAACTTAGTAAAACAGATGACAAAGACTTCATGGCATACATGATATCAGCCATTAAACAAAATGGTTTCAAGCTGCAAGCCTTTACTGAGATCTAATGCTGTTTGGAAGTGAAGGAAACTTTCTGTACTTGTTTTTAGGGTTATCTTCAATTACAATGAAGAATGTATATGAGAAATGCAAATAGAACTGGAGGAATGCCAGATTCTAGGGGGCAGGGAGTAATATTAGATATCAGGTCTCTAAGGTGGTTTCCAGGTAAGATAGTTTTTGGTATGCAATAATATCTAGAGGAAAGTTCCAGAAAACCTAGTGAAAATACTTATCCTAATGAGAAGAGCATTATGAATAAAAACCAGACTGATGGTATTTTATTTTAGGAGAAGCATTATTTATGCTTCAAATAATTTTAGAAAGGCAAACTCAATAGCGTCTCATTCCTAGTTCTGCCAAACTGATACCGAGAAGGACTTGGAATCACATCATTATTGACAGAAGTAAACACATTATTAGCAAAATGAATGGCATGGTAGGTGCAGAATGCTAAACATATATTTGCAAATATAGTTGGAACATACATCAGGGAAGACACAATGATGACTTCTTGTTTATAGATTTTGCACAAAATGACAGTTCAGAGATTGAATAGTTAATCAATAACTTGTCTATAGGCTGATTTTACCCTGGAATTCAGCCATATTACAGCTGTTCAGAATTCACAAAAACCCAAATACGTAGCATGTATCGATTAGTGTTGTAGGTGTCCGTTTCCTCAAATTAACAGTAAAAGAGAAGAGAATACTCCTTTGAAATACTACAGAGTCTTGATTAGGTCTGTTTATCTATAAAAATCCTAGGCTATGCTTGTCCAGACCATGAATGTGTGCCCCTCAAGAGACTCTGGGTAAAAATAATATAGTAAGAATAGCAGAGTAAGAACATAGATCTGTGCTCTGCCTGCTAGATGCTGTGGTCCATGCTGTGCCCATGGTGGCTACGGGCTGTAGGGATGGGGATAAAAGGAGAATGGGCCAGATGTACCATGGCAGGCAGCTGCAATAGCCCCTGGGAACCTGAACCACCTGGACACAGACTGGCAGGCAGAGGGTTTATACACCGTGCACTAAGCTGCCCAGCCTCCTTCTCCTCCTTGCCTTGTATTGGAAGGTCCCTTGGCCTCAGGATCTCCTTTCCCGAATAGACTGTTAGGCAGGCAATGGGATTAGTTTCCCTCTTGAAAAGACAATTGGAAATCCCTGCAGTTGCTGATTTTTACCCAAGGAAGGTGGATTGGTTGGTGGTTTTGGTGGATATCATTGTAAACAATACAGAAAACATTTAGAAATGTAAGCTGGATTAAATTTTTTTCCTTTATATTGAGACTACTGAAACAAAGTCAACTGGTAACAGAGAGATTTGTCAGAAGTAAGATTATATATGTGAAATTGCCTCTCTTCCTTTTCTTGAGCACGGTGTATATTCCATCACATACAGGAAGCCTGCATTCACTGCTTTTATCTAAAATCTGAAAACAAATGACCTTGCAAGAGCAAGTTGGAGAAAAACAGGTTTTGAATCTCTAAAAGTCTACTGCTAAAAATTATTTGGAATTGTCACGATGTGTCTTCATAAAGAACTCCCGAGTCTGAAAATGTCTAAACAGGATTTCAGACTATGGAGTAGAACCATTGAGGGAGAAGAGAAAAATGAAACGGTTGTGTTTAAATGTAGTGGTGTTATTGCTTCTGCAGACAAGATGAAACCTTTATTTTTTATTTTTACTCTTGGTCATGATCTTCACGGCTATACGATTGCAGAAAATATCCCAAATGTGTCTTTTAAAATCCCTTCTTCTGGGTGAAGCTGTTGAATGAAGAACGGCTGTTTGCATCCTAAGCGAGATGGATTGTTTCAAGTGAAAATATAGTCTCTGGAAATAGTGTTCAAATGAAAAATATGTGCTATTGCCAACATCCTCAGTGCTTGATATCTCTCCAAAAAGGACGGCTACAGTTGCCTGTTATGGCACTTCATTAAATACTTCGTTCTGATACAAGTCACCTGAGGAATACTTCAGAATTCAGTTTCCTACTTCATTTGTTTAAATGTGTAAGAAATACAGTGGAAATCAGATCCGAGTTCATAGCAAAATTTATGGTAAAATAACATCAGGACTGCATAATGAAATGGATCCCTGGCATGAGCAGTAGAGTTCTGAAAGAGAGCTACAGTTACCCCATCTACGTTCCCATCTTGCTTGCTTCGTGTTTTGTCATATTTCTCCACTGAATTAAATCCCACCCAGAAAATCATTTATCAAGACGCTTTTTTTAACTTGATTTCATCTTTCCCACTGGAAATTTTTTTTGAGCAAAATTATCTCTTCTAGAGAGTTGTAATTAACTGCTCTTAAGTAGGCATGAGGAACAGAGAGACTTTGTTTATACTCATTTCTGCTAAATTTTAGTGGGTAACATGGCATGGTTTTTGACATGGTTTCTTTTGATTATTCCCTTGTGGACTCTGAAATAAATTGTGAGTGCTTTGAAGAGGTTATGTTGGATTGACTGAATATGAGTAAGTTTTATGCTGGTTAGCTGACCTCCCTTATTTCATTAACATGTAGAAACTTCCATTCTATTCCTGCGCATCTCAAATATATTTCAGTGCAAGGGTAGCTCACCAATTAATATTTCATTCTCTAGCATGTAGCATGCCCCTGCCCTTGCACACGCAGGTTGCAAATGGGCAATCGCATGAGCTTGTTTGTAGAATAAAGGCTCATATAGATAATTTGAAGATACTAGAGTGCTGTTGTATGATTTGCCTCAATATACTTTCTTCCACAAGATGAACTGAGATATTGTTGTTTTTCTTGAAGATGGGGGAGGACAGTTTTTACTAGACCTTTCAGTTCAAGAGCTCAAACTTGTTTAGCTTTGGATGATGACACAAAACGTGTCTGCTTAGCATGACTTTTTCTAATAATTGATATTAGCAAGGAGGAGAAACTTGTTTTATTTTAAATGCTAAAATGAATTAAGTGATATTAACTACTATTTTAAATCCACTTAAAGGTAACAGATATACAAAAAGAAAAAATATTCTTTTAGACTCATTCAACAAATACAGCATGTTCTAAACAGGCCAATCTGTCCCCTGTGGAATTTAATGGGTAATTTAGCCTGGCTAAATTTATGTTAATAGAGTTAGACAGACACTTTCAATATTCACTTGTGCCTACCTCACAATTATTTTTTTTTTCTTTTTTAAAGAAAGAAATTTTTCTGGGGCAAATTTAGACTTTGTCAGTTGTTTACTTCAATTTAATTCTGAGAACCCTTTCATGTTTCTGCCAACGTAGACTGTGTTTTAAACATGGAGACTGTCCATTTTCCCCACTGAGTTCTGCCTTTGTGGTCGTTGGTCAGGAGGAGTTCCTACCTCCAGGCTAGTGATAGAAAATGGGTAGATATTGAACATTACCCATTTAAATAGAGCATGCTCAGGCCAAAGAGAGTCTCCATTGAGACAAACATTCTTCTGGGCAAACTGATGACTCAAACAGAGTGCAGAGTCTTCAATCACTAGAGAGTGACTAGAAAGAAGCAAAAATGAAATAAAGAACAGGATTAAAAAGAGGATCTGTCAGAGGGTTTCTGCAAGAAAAAGAGAATCAGACCAAACCTAGAAACAGAAAATTAATTACAGGATTGAGAGAAACCTAGCGATTCCAGAAGGAAACAGAAGATAAAGGACCTATAGTATCTTAATCTGGCACTTTTCAGTTGTGAAGAACAGGTGAATGGTAAGGTAACTGATGCTGAGAAAGCATGAAGGTGTTCTATTGCTTTGTTTAGATCCACATGCAACCAAAGAACCAGAACAATTAAATCATGACCAGGAAGATGGCAGAGTACATCATCTTCAAATGCTGCGTACTTCTGTCTCTCTGTAGAAGAGGCTGACTGTCACCACAGTCTGGAAGGAGTAGCTCCAGTACCGGAGGATTGAGGAAGTCAGGTGATGAGCAATAATTATGAAATTCCACACCAAGGGAGCTTTCCATGGAAACTGGAGATGGAAATGGTGGTTGTGGCTAGGCACTCCACAAAAGCTGCAGTGACATTTATAGAGGGAAAAATGTTTCATTGAGGTTTCTTTAAATGACAGGAATGCTGTTCTTTTCCCCATTTTTCTGATGAGCTAATCATTGTGTATCTACATTCTTTAACTGCTTTTGGCTTAGGTTGGTGGACGAATGGCAAAGCCTGCCAGGTTTAAAACAAACGTTACCATCACATTTTTGTTCTCTACAGAATGGATTTAGTTCTTTCTACCTTATTTTACGAAGTCTACAGCCTGCTCCACTCTTCTCGTGGTCTGTGCCAGGACCATGTGTCATTCATTTGGGATCACCTGATCAACACGGGTAAGCTCTAGTCTGATTTATAGAGCTGATGATTGCTATTAATGACCATGGGATTTCTGTTGTAACTTTATTGCTGTATACCATAGCAGGGCCTAATAGCCATATCCGTAGTCAATCTCTGTTTTTTCCAAGGTCTGTTTTTCATCCTACAACCCTATCCAAAATACCTGTAATGTGGAAAAAAAAACCAACCAAACAAACAAACAAAAACCAACAAAAAAAGAGATAATATTAAGCCATTAATTAAAACTGGAAAGTAATTGTTGCCACAAGTAAAGTCACTGTTACTTTGAATAACTTGTTACCATCTGCTGCAAATACGTAAATAACAAAGATACAACGTTTTGTGCTGAAATATTATTAGCTTTTACTTCTTTATGTGATGGAATTAACCCAAAGATCATGTGGAATTTTGAATTATGTTTGCCATTTCTTCAGAACACAAATCTTGCCTAAAAATAGATAGACAAACATATAAATGGGACAATGCAGCCATTGGAACATCTATGGCAGTAAGAAATACAACAATACCTTCCATTGGATTTCCATATTTGTCATATATGTCATAAAAGAAAGCAACAGTAGCTTTTCTTTGGAATTTATTTTGAGAATCATAGAATCATTATGGTTGGAAGAGACCTCAAAGATCATCAAGTCCAACCGTATACCTGATGCCACCAAATACCTGACAAGAAACTGCTTTATGCACTTTCTTACCACTCCAGTGGTAAGTCTTTAAAGCTGCTATCAGAAGGAAAAATAATTATGTTTGTATGTATACAGAGAAATCTAAATGAATAAACAAGTAGCCTTGTGGTTTTGGGGAGGTTTGGGATTTTTGATTTTATTTCCTGACAGGCAAAATTTCAGGAATATTTCCTTTGATTTTCTGTGTTTAAGCCTATCAGTTCACTTTTTCTTTTCCCCAAAAGGCAGTTTATCCATTAGTATCATTACAAGCAAAACTGAAATATTTCTCTTACTGGCAGTCAACCTACCTTTTCTCCAATTTTACTTAAAACCAGTTTTCAAGGAAGACGTATACTTTTATCTCAAGAGCTGCCTTTTCTAATCTGAATTTGGAACACATTGTGATTTAGCAATTTACTTTTCTCCTGTCTTAAATATTTATTTAATCTGAAGATTTATTACTATTATGCCTTTTATTCATAAGCTTGCACTTCACTTGGACTGCAAAAGGCCCTTCTGTTTTTCTCATTTCCTCTAAATTCAAAGATAGTCCATATTTCTTAGAACTCTAGTTCCTTATTTATCTCCCTGTCAATCATTGTGTCTCTTGGTACCACTAGGAAATCAGGTCGTTTTAGTTCTCTGTACAGCTGAAGTAATGAAGTTCTGCTCTGGGGTTGTGCAGGTCAGAATTTGACCCTTGCAGTTTATCACCCAACATCCTTCTGGAATTAAAAGACTTTAGCACCATTTATCTACTTATTTTTAACACCCAGATCAAAGCCAATATAAGACATCTCTGAAATTTCGTATAACCTTTAAGTCCTGAAGGAAAAAGATGGCAAGTCATTTGCAGGAAGCGCTTATAAATACATTAGTAGACTCAAAGTAAAAGATATACTTAACTAGGACAATAATCATCTTTCTTTTGTTTAAAGGAACTCTTCATCTCCTCTATCCCATTCCCTTATCATTCCTTAAATAAGTGTTTAAAAGGGTGCTATTGGCTAGAAGCAGACAGTGTGTTGAAGAGGTCTTGTGGCATCAGTGACATAGAGGAACAAGACTGATGTGGGAAGGGTTGTTTAAAGTCTGCCATCATTAATGGGAAAGTGAGAAGTTGTCATTACACAATTGCAATGCATTGGAGTTCTTTGTTATTCAAATGTCACATTTGTTTACTGGCTATCCTACTATAATTATTTTATTGAGAGAAGCTGAATGCTGTCTGTATTATGCTGGATGGAAGAAGTGAATGGGGTTGACTCAGCCTTGAGCTCCCCTTCTCTTCCTGCTGTGCTGGGGTGGGGCCATAGAAAGCCAAAAATGAAGAGATATTTCATAAGGTTTGACTATGGAGCATTGCCTTCTTGCTGTATTTTTGCATCTGGCACACATACAAATCATATACTCTTATACTATAGCCATTCTTGAGTCTCAGCAACCCATCAGGGAAGGGAGTAGAAGATACAAACCCCTACCCTTTCTCTAAATCGACACCTACAGCGACACGTTTGGAAGGAAGGAGGAGAAAGTCATGTCCCAGTGACAGAAGGGATTTGAATGGCCACACAGTAAAGACTCAAAGGGTTGTTTCTCACAAGTGAAAACTGTTTGAGGGAGACTGTATCCATCTTCCATCTGGGTTAGTAGCTATGCAGCTTAACCCATGTAAGGAATTAACAACTTCAGTCAAAAGCCTTTACCAAAAGAAAGTAAGCCCAACAATGTTGCTTTTGTGGTCCTGGGCATTATGCTCCACGGTAAGGAATTTTAATGTCTAGAGAGATTTATGACTGTATCTTACCTATATTTGCTTTAATGTGCTGGGATAATGAATTTGTACTAATGAATTGTGATTTGCTATCATTTGAAGTAGTAGGTGGAGTGAGTTGTCCGCTGCTTTCTGGGTATTGTTAGTCCAGTATGAAAATACGCTCTTTTCTCTTTAGGATTACATTGTGGGGTTGGTGCCCAGTATTGAAGGAGGAATTTTTTCTGCTTGAAAGAAATTATTCTCTTTTCCTCTGGTGAGGAAGATGGTGAAACCTCAAATGGATTAATCTTCATTTTAATGTCATTTCCACCTTGTCCTTTGGGCTCTAATGACTGCAGGAAGAAGGTCCTTAACTCTGCTGGCCAGTGGCCTGTGGGACTGCTTCCGCTCCGATGTATTTGGATGAATACGAAAGGAAGAGAGAGAGGCTATCATGAATCACATCCCCACAGGAAGAGGCAAATCAATTACAAGGCTTAAGGACACCAGTTACTCAGTTAAACATCTGTTTACACCTACACACAAAGCAGCAAGCTTGGCTCATGTTCATACAGAGTCAGGATGGGAAGACAGTTGATGATTTTCTCCCGGAGCATGAGATGAACAAACACACACAACTAGTGTTCTGGCTGGATGTTCTGTTTGGAGGCAGGGAGAGAGAGCGGAAAAGTCTTGCCAGGAAAAAAATTGTGATATAAAGCAAGATTAAGGTGTTCGAGAGTGTTCCTCATTCTGAAAGAATCAAGAACTTCAGTGCAGAGAAACCTTGCTGCACTGTTGCTACCTCCATAGGCAAATTACTCTTGCCATCCTTGTGAAGCGCTCTCCGACTCTTTCTAGTATCCTCCCTCCTTTGATGCCTCAAAGCATCCTACACTACCACTCATTAAAGGGAAATCCCTTTCAGAAACTGTTTTTGGGTTTTGGCCTTACTCCCAGGCAAGGTGAAAATGAGGGAGAGAGAGCTTTTACTGATCAGTTTAGTAAACAGGATGATTAAGATCTAATTAAGATTATTTTTCCTCTGGATAGGATTGATGACTGAAATTGCAGACCCACCGTAAAAAGCAAATATTAATACACCAATAGCTGTTGCTCTTGTTTCAGCTGCAGATTGCTCTCAGAGTATAAAAACTAAGTCACTGTTTATCTTTACAAAGCAACCAAGGAACTTCTCTAATGACAGACTACGCAAATCTTCTCTCTACCAGTGCACTCTGCTAACAAGAATTGCTCCTTTGACATGCTGCCCCTGAAAGCGAATACAAGTATTCATATCACCTTCAAGTTCTGCAGCACAGTGCCAGGCAATATCATTGCATGCTTCTTGACCAGATGCTCCAAAGGACAGCCAGCAACCTGGATGGCATCCAGACAGTGTCATTTAATGAGCCCTGATTTCAGTATAATGCTTCAAAAGAGGTGGCCAGCCTACTGTACTTGTGTCCCTAAGTTCCTGCATCCTTCTCCAGATTAATTCAGGGACCTACAAATAAGGTGGGTCACCCTGAAATCTCAAAATTTCTACTTTAGCTTTTTCATTCTCGTCTCCTCTCCTGCTTCATGAACCCATTCTTTAAGAGGTAACATTTCTGGAAGTGGCTGCCTTTCCTTCTATTATGTGACAGCATTGCTGTTAACCAGCTCTTCCACAAGATCCCCTCTTCCTGGGGCTGCACTGTGCATGCAGTGCCTTGGCAATTATACAATGTTTATTGTTTTTCCCATGCTAATTCAAGACAGTGAGCAGATATTTAGTAAAGAAGAGGCTGATATTTTGTAGCTTTTTGAAATGAGGCACAAGAGACATCTTTTGTACATAAATGCCATACACGCCTTGAAAACCCTGTTCTTAAAACAGTAATTTACAATTTGTTGTATGTGTACTATACCAAAGGAATTAGTGAACACAACTAAGTAAAATAAGTTCATACGTGCTGATCAGCAGACTCCATATATGAAATTGCCAGGATCAAATCTCCATGGAAATTGTTTTTAGGAAGCATATTTAAGGAAAATGTTCAGGTTACCTCCATACGGCAAAGAAATTGAGAACCACTGTGCAAAAGACTTTCAGCTAGGTCATCTTCACAGAATATGGCCGTAAACACAGCATGGCCACAACTCAGATTGGTCAACAACCACCTAAAGTGCAAAGCCACCATGAAGTCACAATCTAATACGATCCTTATTCACATTCAGAAGTCCACACATCTTGGTGCCTCTTATAGCTAGAGGTGGCCATCAGTCAGGACCCGGAGTCCATCATAACCACTAATGATTTGCATTTCTCATGCCTATGAGGTAGAAAGCAAACTGACTGGGAGAGAGAAAGCCTGAGGATGACAGTGAACCTTCTTGGTTTGTGGCTCTGATCTTTGCACTCGATTTCCTTGAAAACAGGCTATTTTTCTGTTAGGTCTGCAGTATTGCAGTTAGATACTGAGCATTGACTGAACCTCATGACTGACACTCTTACTGTGACTCCAGGCTTATTTTCTTACCCATCATTAATGCTATTGCAAAGTCAACCAGCAAAAAAAGACATCCTTGCAAACTAGGGGCCAGCATCGCTGTATAAGCCAAATAGATGAAGAAAGACCCACTTACAGTCAGATTCCAAGAAATAATATTTGCATCTTCCAAACACTTACTTTTAGACATTCTTTTATTAGTAGACATATATTGTTTATAAAATGGAGTTGGTTAAAGAGGTCACCAATCTCGTGTAAATTTTTTTTGTGGCATTCCAGGTTTTGTGTGTTAAGGCGAAACTAGACAATGAAACAGCTTTATTATTAATTCTGTAGACACAAATTAGATTTGTGGACCACTCCCAGAGATCATCCATGAAGGAAAACCTTACTGTAACTGATTCATTCTAGAACAGATAAATGCACTGTATTAATACGGAAACTTTAGATGGGATTTAGACCACTCCATGATAATACTACTTGTCTCCCTCCTGTTCTTGATGGAAGCAACATGAATTTTGCCGTTGAATTAGAGCAAAAGATTTAACTCAAGGTGCTGAATAAACATAACTGAGAACACATTTTCAGGCAGTCCTCAGATAACTGTGGTCTCCTAATATTTATTTCATGTATCTTGTAAACGGGGTAGTAGACTGAAGTGCAAGTTTACAAACCTTGGCCTAAGGTACGGTACGTCATTTTCTTTTTACAAATGCCTCTTTGGCTAGTGAAGAAGGAATAACCTAGGTATTTTTAACAAAAGGACGTGGAAATTTCTGTCCCTCCATCTGTTAACCACCTAACTCATAATCCTGTGTATAATACTGTTACAAATACATAAATAATTGCTTTGGCCTTAAGCTGCATGCACTGCTTAAATAACTTAGGAATACATTACTTCCCTAGCAGTGACTATGGCTTACACAACACATACAGAGCTGCAACTTCCCATTTCTCTTCATTACGTATGCTGACAGCTTTCAGATAATAAGTATTTTGTTGTCATCTCTGAAGTAGCCAGCATTAAAAGGAATATAGTGACTTCCCACTTCTACATGTGAGGCTCTATTGGACGAGCTCCAAACGGTCTGGATGCCCTGCTGTTCATACCCAACGGTTTTCTGTGGGGAAGGCAGTTTATTGAGGGCATTTTGGGCAAGGGGAGCCAGTGGCTCAATGAGTTTTACACTAGACAACGTGTGGATCAGCTAACAGTGTTGGCTGGGTTAAGAATTACTAAGTACTGCGATCAGCTGCTGTAGGCATGGAACAGGTAGCAGGGATGATGAGAAAAAGGTAAAACCAGTATCTCTGATTTAAAAAAAAAAAAAAAAAA
>NW_009630678.1:2497-3053 GCF_000690535.1 Cariama cristata | reverse complement strand
ACATCCAGAAATTCTAAAGAGAGAGACCCGCACCAGTACTTTTTGTCTTCACTACACAGACGGACAGAAAAGGTTTTACTGTATTACCTTCATTTGGGTTCTACTCCTCGACACTAGACTTTATTAGTACAGTGCCATCTGATGGTTATCATGGACATAGAAAAGCTACAAATTATATTTTATCTGTATCCTCAATGGCAGAATTGTGCTTTAGCTTTTAGCTTTAGCAATTTAGCTTTAGCCAGTACAAGGTTACCTCCGCAAGTAGAGATAAGGACAGGAACCACATTGTATACAGGCCCTATTAGGCAAGGAGGCCCAAACCCTGAGGCCCAATCCCGCCGGGCCCAAAACCCTAGATTACCAAACCCTGAGCCCCATACCCCGCAGGCCCAAACCCCGAGCCCCACACCCGTGGGCCAAAATTTGCAGGCCCAAACCCGCAGGCCAAAACCCGCAGGCCCAAACCCGCAGGCCCCAACCAGCGGGTCCAAACCCTGAGGCCCAGACCCTGATGCCCAAACCGGAGGGGCCAAACCCTCAGGTCCAAACCCTC
>NW_009630678.1:273-2414 GCF_000690535.1 Cariama cristata | reverse complement strand
GCCTGAACCCTGAGGCCCAAACCCACGGGCCCAACCCCTGAGGCCAAAATCACCAGGCACAAACCCTGGGGCCAAAACCCGCAGGCCTAAACCCTGGGGCCAAAACCCGCAGGCTCAAAGCCTGAGGCTCAAACCAGCGGTCTTGAACACTGAGGCTCAAACCCTCAGGCCCTAACCCTGAGGCACAAACAGGCCGCCCCAAACGCAAACCCATGGGCGCAAATCAACGGGCCCAAACCCCTAGACCTAAACTCTGAGGCTCAAACCTGTGGGCCGAAACCCACAGGTCCAAACCCGTGAGCCAAAACCCTGAGGTATAAACCCGCAGGCCGAAACCCTGGGGCCAAAACCAGCAGGACCAAAACTTTAGGCCCAAACCCTTAGGCCCAAATCAGTAGGCCAAATCCTGCCGGCCCAAACCCGCTGGCCCGAACCTGAGGGCCAAAATCCGCGAACCCAAACACTCAGGCACAAACCCACCGGCGCAAATCCTGAGGCATAAACCTGCCGGCCCAAACCCTGAGGCCCAAACCCGCGGGCCGAAACCCACAGGTCCAAACCCGTGGGCTCAATCCTGCTGGCTGAAACCCTGGGGCCCAAACAGGCAGGACCAAACCTTTAGCCCAAAACCTTAGGCCCAAACCAGTAGGCCCAATCCCGCCGGCCCAAACCCGCTGGCCTGAACCTGAGGGCCAAAATCCGCCAGCCCAAACCCTCAGGCACAAACCCCCCGGCCCAAACCCTGAGGCATAAACCCGCCGGCGAAAACCCTGAGGCCAAAACCCGCAGGCGTAAACCCTGGGGCCAAAACCTGTGGACCTAAACCCTGAGGCATAAACCCGCTGGCTGAAACCCTGAGGCCCAAACCCAAGGGTCCAAACCAGCAGGACCAAACGTTTAGGCCCAAACCCGTAGGCCCAAACCAGTAGGCTCAATCCCACCTGCCCAAACCCGCTGGCCTGAAACTGAGGGCCAAAACCCTGAGGCCCAAACCCTCAGACACAAACCCCCCGGCCCAAACACTGAGGCATAAACTCGCCAGGCCAAACCCTGAGGCCAAAACCGGTGGGCCTAAACCCTGGGGCCAAACCCACGGGCCTAAACCCTGGGGCAAAAAACCTGTGGGCCCAAACCCTGAGGTACACTCCTGCAGGCCTGAACCCAGTGGACCAAACCCTTAGGCCCTAATCCTCAGGCTTAAACTCTGAGGCACAAACCCTCAGGCCCAAAGCCTGAGGCACAAACCCGCGGGGCCAAACCCTGAAGTCCAAACCCTGAGACCCAAACCCGCGGATCCAAACCCTGAGGCCCAAACCGGAGGGTCCAAATCGTGAGGCTCAAACCTTCAGTCTCAAACGCTGAGGCCCAAACCAGCTGGTGCAAACCCTGAGGCCAAAGTGAAGCCCCAAACCCGCAGGACCAAACCCGCAGGCTCAAACCCGCAGGCCCAAAGCCTCAGGCCCAAACCCGCATGCCGAAACACTGGGGCCCAAACCCTTAGGCCAAATCCCGCTAGCCCAAACCTGCAGCCTAAACCCTGAGGCCCAAACCTGCAGGCCCAAACCCTGAGGATCAAACCCACAGGCCCAAACCCTGAGGCTCAAACCTGCAGTCTCAAACGCTGAGGCCCAAACCAGAGGGTCCAAACCCTGAGGCCAAAGCTGAAGCCCCAAACCCGCAGGCCCAAACCCGCAGGCTCAAACCCTGAGGCCCAACCCCACGGGTCCCAACCGTGTGGCCCAAACCCTGAAGCCAAAACCCGCGGGCCTAAACCCTGGGGCCTAAACCCTTAGGGATAAACCCACGGGCTGAAACCCTGGGGCCAAAACCTGCGGGCCCAAACACTGAGGGACACTCCCGCAGGCCTGAACCCGGTGGCCCCAACCCTTAGGGCAAAATCCCAGGGCTTAAACTCTGAGGCCCAAACCCGCAGGCCCAAAGCCTGAGGCACAAACGCGCAAGGCCAAACCCTGAGGGCCAGCACCACAGGGCCAAACCCTTAGACTCAAACCCTCAGGCACAAACCCCCCAGCCCAAACCCTGAGGTATAAACCCGCCGGCCCAAACCCTGAGCCCAAACCCGCGGGTCTAAACCCTCAGGCCCAAACCTGCCGGCCGAAACCCTGAGCCATAAACCCGCA
>NW_009630678.1:0-250 GCF_000690535.1 Cariama cristata | reverse complement strand
CTAAACCCTGAGGCCCAGTCCTGCAGGCCCAAACTCTGAGGCCCAAACCGGAGGGTCCAAACCCTAGGCTCAAACCCGCAGTCTCAAACGCTCAGGCCCAAACCAGCAGGTCCAAACCCTGAGGTGAAATTGAAGCCCCAAACCCTCACGCTCAAACCCTGAGGCCCAAAACCGCAGGCCCAAAGCCTGAGACCCAAACCCGCGGGGCGACACCCTGAGGACCAAACCCACAGGCCCAAACCCGCAGGCT
>NW_009630677.1:464-1754 GCF_000690535.1 Cariama cristata | reverse complement strand
CACTCGATGCAATTTCTCCGTTCAAACTCAACTGCACGTAATAAAACCACAGGCAGTACGTCTCTCGTCCTAATACTTCTAAAGGGGTGAATGGTACAGACTATTTGAGGTCAGAAATGCTAATTTCTTCTAGTTTGGAAGTCTCCCAGTAGCTGTCACTCAGATAACGATCGCCTGTCTTTAGTGTAGACAGCAAAGCACCCACAGCCAAGGAGATCATGCGCAGCAAAACCAATTTTCCTTTCTACTGGCGCCAGAGAAAAATCCAAACTTTATAAACTGTACAAGAAAGGTCCCCGTCCATAGTTCAGACAAAATTTGTCACCAGCTGTGTCGGGTGGGTAATACTGGAAAATCCCAACTAGATCTACTGCTGAGATCCAGAGCAGTGGCCCTATGAAGCAGCAACACAGTGTCATTCAGAATGTCACTGTCTCACACTACACTGTGCCTGCCATGACACAGTGAATAGGCACGTTCAGTTTACTTCACCTGCCGGCTGGTTCCACAAAATACAATCATCTCCGCTACTCTTTCCTCCTCACGCTGTTCCCCTGCTTCACCGTGGGGTCACTCGCACGGGCTGCAGTTCTTCAAGAACTACTCCAGCGTGGGTCCTGTCCACAGGGTGCAGCCCTTCAGGAACAGGCTGCTCCAGCGTGGGTCCCCCGTGGGGTCACAGCTCCTGCCAGAAAACCTGCTCCAGCCTGGGCCTCCATGCAGGCTGCAGGGGGACAGCCTGCCTCACCATGGCCTTCACCAGGGGTGGATGAGGAATCTGCTCCAGCACCTCCTCGCCTGCCTTCTTCGCTGAGCTTGGTGTCTGCAGGCCTGTTTCTCCCATGGTGTTTCTCCCACTCTTCTCTCCCACAACTGCTGCCCAGTGGTTTTTACACTTTCTTAAATCTGTTCTCACAGAGGCACCACCACGTCGGGTGCTGGGCTCAGCTGTGCCCTGCGGCGGGTCTGCTGGAGCCAGCTGGAACCGGCTGTGCTGGGCACAGGGCACCCCACACCTCACAGAGGCCGCCCTGCCGCCCTGCCAGCGCCTGGGCACAGGCACCCAGGTCAGCCTTCCATGCATGCGAAGGCAAAGTCGGGGGGGAAAAACAGGCGGTGTAGTTCACATTAATTGTACGATCTAAAGAACTCGCACAACCAGGGAAGCAACAGCTGAAAGCAGTGATTTGGATTGGGAAATGGTAAATAAAGCAAAAAATTACACAACATAAAACATAAGATTAATATAAAAGAAGTAAATAAAGATTAACTTTGAACGGAGGCATGATG
>NW_009630677.1:0-263 GCF_000690535.1 Cariama cristata | reverse complement strand
CTACCAAGCTGTGACCTCTTGAGACACCTGTGAAGATACCTGCCATGGAGCAGGACAGACAAGCTCGCCTGTTAAAATCTCTGTATTTCACAAGCAGATCACCTTACCTATAAAGGTAAAGAAATAAAGCGAGCAGGTGGGGCAGTGGGGCTGGAGCCGGAGCCCGAAAATAACTGCCTCGCCCGGCCGAGCTCTTTCCTCCCTTCCGCGCAGAGGGCAGCGCAGTCGGGCACGGGGCAGTGGAGCGTTATGGCGGCAGCGTT
>NW_009630676.1:9658-40990 GCF_000690535.1 Cariama cristata | reverse complement strand
GAAGGAAAAAAAAAAGATTATACAAGACAAAACCCGCACATATTAGAGAAGAATTCCTTAAGACTTAACTGCAAGTTAAGACTTGTCCTAGCTGAGCACTTGTCATACCATTAGACCTGCACAGGGATTTTCCGTTCCCAAACTTTTATATAAACAGCCCCCAGCTCCCTGACTTCGTGAGGAGGGGATTCTGGGCTCTGAGAAGCTCTACAGTCACTGTTGCCAGTTTGACGAGTAGAAAAAAATGTGTTTCCTGAAGATTTCGTGAAGAGTTTATAAATAAAATAATTCTTATATTAAGTGATATAAATACCTTTGTTTCCTCCCCTCAGCTTGTGAGCTGCAAGAGACCAGGAACGTTTTGGGAAGAATATGGGAGGTAGGGGAGAGAGGAAACAAGTTTCCTCCTTTTTCTTCCTCCCTCCCCAACTGCCCTTTATCTCCTGTTTGTGGCCTTATTCTTCAGCACATTTCAAAGCTGTTGGTTAGAGACTAGAGCAAGGTGAGACTTGCGTATTATCTTATAGCATTTATAGCATGTTTGAGTGTCGGATTCTAGTTCCAAAGCAACAAGAAGCATGTTGTCCACTAAACCTGCAACACTCCAGTTACTAGAACTGCTGAGGTTAATTTGCTCTTCATACTTTCCAATTCAGAAAAAGAGCTTCATATGGAGTTTAAACCAACTCCAGCAAACGCAGTACAGTGCAACTCTTGCAGTTATTTCTACAGTTCTAGAAATACTCTAGATAGTTTGCAGATAGCTGTAAGGTTTCAGTCCTAAACCTGAAAGGCAAATTCACCACGAACTGAGGCGTGAACTCAAATGGCATCTAAGTATGCACCATAGAAATTGTGTGATTTGTTCGAGATTTTTTTTGACAGAGATTTTTCAAATATTTCATTCAGCAATTCTGAGGGGGAAGACTAAGTTTCATTAAGACCCTGAGGAAGGACTGGCCTACAAGAGCAGAGCCATGAGATGCTGGATAAGAACTTAATGACTTGGGGAAAGTTATTCCAGTTTGTCCTTATTTTATTCTCACAACTGTGAGAATTCTGCCTTGTGTGTTTTATATTTTGTGGTAGGTATGCTCAGGGATATATAACATCCTCATGTTTAAATATTTGCAACAAGTAGCTCTCAAAGCATTTTACGTGTTCATAGTTGCACCCTTCATTTGTAGTTTGCTTTATCCAAGTTGCTTTTAGCTACTTCCAAATGAAACAGGAACAATTTCATTCTGCTTGGCTGTTCTGCCCTAACTCAAAAGACTAACAAGAAGAAACACTACAGTTAATTCTATCATGCAGGCAGAATCTATCATGCTATGTGACCTTCAGCATTCACACAAAAAGCTTTTTCCTTATAGAAGTATTTGCCAGTTAGAAATTATCTGAGGTGCCTGTTTTCCAGATAGTAGTGCCCATAGCTAGTAAACATCCTCACCATTAAAATATAAAGAGATATTCATCATCACTGTCTCAGATACTTTTGAAAAATTCCAATCCTCATTCTGTTTAGAGTTTAATCACTATATATCAAAGGCATTTTCTAATAATGCAAGCTTTGTATTACTGAAAGAAAAACACCTAAATTACAAAGACATATCCTGTTTTGGACTGCTGATTATCTAGGGGGCTGAAGAATTTATGATTTCCTTTACTATGGTACGATACTACATAGCATCAGACTAAGACTTCAATTGTTCATAAGACTTTCATCTCATTATGGCATATCTAGTAAAATCAAATGTCTTCTGAGAAAAAAAAATAAATTTATGAAGTAGACCATTTCCATCTTGTTTTTAAAAATACGTAAGTACTTCCTGGTGGCACATGTAATATGGAATTCCATTTCATCAGAAGTCCTACTAGCTTTTGTTGTAGAAAATTCCGATTCTTTGGTTTATGAGCATACAGAATATTTTGTCCAAGCGGCTACTTAAGCCAATCCTTCTGCAGTTTATTTGAACTCACACAACTCTTATCCTACTATCCAGGAAATAAAGCATTTGACACTGATTCGATTTGCACTTGAATGAGAACATGATAGGAATTAAAAATAAAATAAAATTTAAAAACCCCAAGTCTCCGAAATCCCAGACTTCCCTGCCACCGAATGAGGAAGAAAACTGGCTTAAGACTGGAAGGCAAGAAAAGCCTAAATCTCCAGAGTCAGTGGCAGCCACCGAACAGACACAGAAATGTTGACTTTATCTCATCACTTCTGTTATCAGAAAAAAATCTGCCCAAGTCACAAACTTGATACATTTATTAACTTTGGCAACATCTACATTAATACACCAAGAAAAAGAAATCTGAAACAAATACACAAAAAGGGCAACATCTTCAGCTGGTGAAAATTGATGCAGCTCTACTGAAGCTAGCAGAACTGCATTGATTCAAACCACCTGAGGATCACATCATTTAAAATTTAACCTGCATAGATTATTTTTTTTCTTTTTCTTTTTGGCAACACTTATAGTTATGCCAGTAAGGCACAAGAACTAGCCCAAGTTAGGTGTCTTAAGGTGATTATGTCTGGGAGGAGTCACTGATCAAACTAAGCCACAGTGTAAACCAGTGAATCTCCTAAAGTCAATAGGAGTTCCACCCATTTGCAACAATGCCAACCTTGATCCATAAATTACAGTACTGAGGACACATTATAGGATGCAGAAGCTAAAATATCTAATTTTGGGCAATTGAAATGACTAGTAAAGAGGCCAGAGCACCAGGTTAAAAGAAAAACAGGACAAAGGTCTCAGATAGCACAGTGGGGCAGGGTGCAAAGAAGGTAAGAGTGACTGTAGAGACCCCAGAGCACAGGGCTCTCCTCCACTGGTTCACAGCATTCGTCTTCCCCACTTAGCAGTTGTTGGGCTGCAAACAGGCCACTGAAAATCAGTAGTTTCAATCATTCACATCATTATGTGTGTAAAACAATCACATTCAGGATTCTACAAAACCCTGGCCTTTTTTCCAGTGAAATAATTTAGGTAATAAATATTCTCCACCCTGGAGCGGTATAAAACTTCTATAAAAATAGAAATAACATTCTTGGTTACAGCAGGTTGCACTTGGAGCAGTTGCTCCCAATTATGTTTTTTTTCTTTTTTTTTTCTTTTTTTTTGAAAAGTATATTATTTATTTAAAAAAAAAAAAATCCCATTATCACCCTGGAGGCCTTCACACTCCAACACTCTTTTCTCAGAAAACCAGGACACATCTTTCCCATTGTGCAGAATTCAAGTGTACATGGTTTACTTAAGTCTATGTTTACGTTTCTAAAGAGATTCAAATAATTAACATAGAAGGGTACCACATGCCAACGTAACTGGGAAATTTGGCAATCTGGCCTTTGAACCTTTGCCACCGCAAAATGATTTGAATAATACTGATAAGATTTACCTGTCTGCCATCAATATAGACAGACTGGCATCAACTAACTGTTTGATTTTCAACTGAAGGATGGAAAGTGCTCTTCTTGGATGCTACGGGTCAGGCCTTGTACTTCTGAGGTTTGAGATCCCAGGGGACCCAGTCCCTGGGAACGCCTGACACTCCCAACAGACCACCCCACCGCACATGGGTGCGGATTCTGAACGTGATCTCAGGTTTGATGGGTTTAGTGCTCCTCCTTCTGGAGCAGAACAGAAAGTCCCAACCCCGTGTCTGACCCACATGCTCGTTATTTAGCAGCTGGCTCCCAGACTGCAGTGTTAGCTGGTGCCCTGGGAAACAGCATCACGAACCAGGAATACAAAGAAAACAAAGAAAAGGAGAAAATATGAGGTAAATGGAACTTCTGTTAAAAACGCACAGAAATTGTAAACTTCCTCTTGTGACAGAGGTGGATTTTGGTGGTTATCAAATGGGACTCTGATTTCTTAAAACAACTCAGGCCAGAGTGTCAAAAGTCCTTTGAGCCCCCTAAAACCAGTGTATAACAAAGGCCTTTAGCAACGCATTAGCAGTTTCACAAGTGTGCAGAAAAAGTGTGTGTTCTTTGAAGGGGTGTGTTCAATTTTCCTTCAATATAGAAGATAACAGCTAGTACCAAAAAGGCAGAATAAGACTGAATGGCTCAATGCTCTCCTCTGGTTCCACAGCTCCTGTATCAGCCTGTTTTGCACTGGTACACACCACCTTAAAGGAAAACTGCAGTATAAAGAAATACCTAATTAACAGACCAAATCACTGCATAAATTGTTGGGTTTTGTTGTTGTTTTGGTTTGTTTAAAAAAAAACAACCCAGGAAGTTATTTTTGCAACAGGAGTTAAGACTCAGAAATCAAATCCTATGAGAACATGTATGATACAGGAGCCTCATGAGCTGTGTTAGGGTAACTCTGGGCTTTGTATCTCAATTTAACAGTCATTTCAATAGAGAAACGAACAGCACTTACATTATGCTTATCAGAATGAATTCAAAGTAATACTCTGCAAAAAGGACATTACTCCACAGAAATGGGGAATGTGATGAACTGTTAAGAAGAAAAATTGTCCAAAAAAATTCTGCAGGTTACCAGGGATCAAAAGTTTCTTGTTTCCAGCCCCAGATGTATTTATCCAGACTAAGCTGTCTCTCTCTATACCCTTCTACAAAACCTAAATAAAGTACATAGGGTAAGTTTTCTTACATATGGAGAAATTCACTGCATCTCATTAATATTCAACTGTAAATGGACAGTGAAATTTTCTGGGCAGGGACATTATCTAGTAATTTTATAAAGTGCTGTGTACATTCACAGTGCTATATAAACACTACTTTATATACAGGAAAAAAATATCACTGCAGTTTTCCTTTGGCTTGTTAATGTGTTCACCCTTCTATCCTGTCTCCTGCTTTAGAGATGATTTACTACATCCCCACCATGGCATAAAGTTAAGTAAATTTCCAAGAGTGGATGGGGTATGATAAAGGCTACATGGGAGTCGGTTCTTTGCTCACCCAGACTTGGATGGACTCAGCTCTTTGTTTTCATCAGCTGCTTTGTGTTATTTCTGCTTTCCCTTCTCCTCTCCCCCATGGCGGTGTGGAGTCAGTTCTGCTTCCCCTTCTCTCTACCCCAAGGCAGTGTGGTGTCAGTTTCTGCTGCTCCCTTTAACCTTCCCTCCCCACCCCCAAGGAGCTGGCATTGGTCCTTCTCAACACACACTGGTTACAAACACAGCAAACTTCAAATAAGGGGGAAAAAACCAAAACAAAACAAAAAAAACAACCTCAGCGATATGGCACCTAAACTCCAAAGTAAAACACTGGAAACAAAAGCACAAACTTGTCCTCCATCCGAAGCGGGATTCTCTGCAGAGGCTGCGGCCGAGTCTTCAGGGGAAGATGTGCCAGATAGAAGGCATGGATCAGCTTCCAGGACTGTAAAAACACAGCCTTAGGGCTTCGAATCACTAAGTGCGCTCCTCTCCAACTTACCAGAAGATCCTTCTCACTCCAGTCCCGGAGGGGAGGGGCGCTCAGTATGGCTTGCTGTCATTCTTAGAGCGCTTGAGCTGTACTTTCAGACGCTTCATGCCAATCTGAAAGCCGTTCATTGACTGAATGGCAGCCTGTGCAGAGACAGGATTGTCGTAACTTACAAAACCTGAAAAACGGAAAATACATTAATTACACCATGCCAAAGCTGGCAAGAACAGCTACTTGCAACTGGAAACACAGGTACTCACAAGGTAAGAGAGGCTTGCATGAAATGCCATTTTCAGAAGCTCACAACTGTTTTAGATTCTTCACAAAAACTTCTTACTAAGGGCGCTCTGACAACGCATTGCTTTCTGACATAATGAAACTTTGGCCAAAAGATATACGGAGCTCAGGAAATTAAAATATCATTTTCTAGTCTTTCAAGAAAAATGAGTACTGCTGTTTGTTTTATAAGAACTCATACCTGGGAGAAGACCAAACCTGGAAAATGTTAATCTATATATGAAAGCTCATTAAAGATACAAGACTGAGATCACCTTCTTGGCATTACGGGAGCAGATTTGTTTAGAGTGAAGTAGCTCTAAAGGTAGTGTGGCACTTGTACCACTACTGCGTTTAGGTTTCTCTTGGGCGAAAAGCTGTATATCATTCCAGGGGAAGAGCATCCTCAAAATAAACTTCTCCAGGGTTTCCAAGGAACCCATTTTAAATAACTCCAGTCAATGGCTGGCATCACTACCTGGGGAGATCATTCCATACGCAGGTGTTACAGCCTGATGCTCAGCATATTTTTGTGTTTTCACAAAGCATGAGATTGTCCACATCTTTTGGCTCAAATACTAAAAAATACAGGCTATGATGTAGGCACAAAGCTACGAAAACCATAGAGAAAGGCTCACCTCTCCTATTCCATCACAAGAAATCTCCATCTATCAAAATAGTCACGAGAGCTTACCGCACTACAAAAACGATACAACGGCTTGCACTGAGGTTTCAAAGTGAGGAAAATAAAACCATGAATCTTTCAGCCTTCTGCTACACAAGCTAAGGGAGAATACATTCTTTGCTCTTTTGGCATTGCAGACTTCAGCAATTCACTGAAAATCATCTACTTGGATAATAACAATAGCACAACAGGTTCATCTACACTTTTAGGATACACTTCCCTCCCTGATGTGCCTCCCATCTAAATATACACTAAGCAGAACAAAATTAGGATAAGAGATGCAACCAAAGTTAGGTAGTAAATAACAGCTGAAATGGTTTTACTATTACAAAGTTTTCAAGAATTAGGAGGAAACTTTAAAAATTGCCTTCAGAGCATTTACAGAACACCAGAGTCAAATGCTCCTGTACTCTATGGTACCTGTAATAATTATGTATTAAAATACTAATAGCAATTATTCATAATGATAATATAGTAATTAGTATATACAGCAACGTAAACAATTAGTGGAAAGAGAGAAAGGGGGAAGAGGAAGAACTATACCATGATTACAGTCTGCAAATATGAATCATAGAGAATTATCTAGGGCCAAAACAGTATAATGAGGCATAATAGTATGAAATCAGGAAAAGCAAAAAGGCATAATCAAAATCAGGAACACACAGTTCATTGCTGGAAGAGTTCAGACCAATTTATTTGTTTTTTAGAAATATAGAGAAAGAGTCACTACTTGACTTAAAAGCTAGACTAGACAATATACTGGAAAAGAGATTACTAGAAAGAAGCCACCTTTCTACAGGTAATGATCAGACCCAACGTACCAAAACACTTGCTTAGATTGGTCTGCTTGTCAATGAAAACCTTGGCAGAGACGACATTTCCAAATGGCATGAACATCTGCAGCAGATCCTGATCCCCAAATTCCTGGGGGAGATGGTAGATAAACAGATTGGCTCCCTCTGGACCTTCAAACAACAAGTAGGAATATAAATTCAGAAAAAGCATGGATAACGCAGGCCCATTTCACAAAAAAAAGGTGAAAGAGCCATTCAAGCCAAATTTTCTAGGTAAAACAATGAAACTGCTGTTTGCACTTCTGTGGAGTACTTGATTCCAGAATAAATCAGCATGACCCTTTGCTGGGATTGATCATTCAAATAATTCTAGCCCTTTCTCACCATTTTTGCTTGTAATTTCCACATTGTGCCAAAACCGGTTCACAGATCTTTGCTGTAATGGAAGCTGAACAGTAAGTTTGAGCCCCAGATGATGATTAAACCAAAACCGGCTATGCAAAGCTTGCGGCCCAAACAAACTAAGTAAATCTCAATACTAAATACAAGTAATTGCACTACTTGTAATCTGATAGATTCTTTTCTAAACATCAACCCACATTCTGCTGAAAACTTTCTCTACATTCTTCATTACACTACATGCTAAATTGATTCTGAATCTGAAGAGTGAAGAGATTGGCATTAACTATCTGTGGGAAGAGGTGAAGGACAAAGAAAACAAAATGAACAAAACCACAACTGATTCTCTCACAGTGGGATGTATCAGGCTGCAGATTCGTACTCTCCCGTCCTCCGAGAAAATGGAGGAGTATGATTATGAAGCATTTAAGACTAAACAAATCCTGGGAGAAACCTCCTATATAAAAACTGCTTTGGCCAGCCCTTAACAAAGAGACCTCACAGGTCTTCCTTCTTTTTCTTCAGTAACTCTAGGATTCTAAAAAATACCGCCAAATAAAAGCTCTGCAGATAAGGTAGCTGCAAGGGCTGGTATTTTGAAAACCCCTTTCAAGTTGTTACTAAACTTTCTCCCTACCTTCTTTTTGACTTCCTGCTGCACCGATACTCTGCTGTGTTAAGAGACTCTGGTTATAGAGTGTGGGCAATGCAGCAGCAGCATATTGCTGGATTCCAGAGTAAGCCTGCGTGAGAGCTTCCATTGTGCTACCTGTCCCATTTGAGAGACCACCACTGCCAAGTCCTCCATTTAAGGCTGCCATTCCTGTATAAGAAAGAGGAAATAAAGATGACTGAGTACTTCTACTGAGCCAGATCAATTACCTTTCAAATACTCTGCACTATTACAAAAAGCAGGAAACAGGAAAAAAAAGAAAACTCACAGAATGAGCACAGCCCGAGAAATGATAACCAGCTGTTCCCCCAACCCATAGCTTACCTGCTAAAGAGCTAACGTTGAGGCCTGCTGTAGCCCCTGCCAGTGTCTGCAACGCTCCAAGAGAAGCCATTGGATTAACAGAAGAGCTGCTACTGGAGCTAGGTGAGGAACCTGCTATTAAAATAAGAGAATTAAACCTCAAGCAATATTTTTGGTCCTGATAATTCAACTTCTTCATTAAGTTATTTCTGTAGAAAAGGGTAGTAAGGAACAGATCAAGGCAACACAGTATACTTTGTGTAAAAAAAAAAACCACCAAACAAATCCCAAACTCACGCAACTTGATCGATCATACTGCTTCTAATCCCTTCCTACATTTTTGAAAAATTTCTACTTCATCATAACATCTACGCTTTGTAGCAATAACAATTTCATTAAGTGTAAGACACCTAAGATTCAGACAATATTCAAATGTTAGCTAAACTTTGTACCTCGACGTAAGGTGACCAGCAGCAATGTCTGTTTCCCGCTGACTAAAGTGAGTAAGAATCACTTTCTACATATTAACATCTATTCTTGAAACATCACACAAGGTGAAAAAGACCTGAAACACAGGTACTAGGGACATTAAGCAAAGCTCCAGTCACACTGAACATATGGTTTTCCCATACTGCCAGAACAGGAACAGCAGATGCCCAGATTATTCTGACACATGAAATAATTTTCCATTAAAAGTCCTGCTGCAGAAGCTAGGGCTAGGGCCAAGAAAAGTCTTGGAACATACATTCAAAATACATAGTCTATCCTCTGTTGACTGTGCCACTAACATCTTCAACCATGTTTACTCAGTAAGAGAAGTCTACAGATACAGTACCTAGCAGACTAACACCTTACACAGCCTCCCAAATTCTACAGCAGGTAGAGTTAGTTCTACAGAAATAGACATCAAAACCACGAGAAACAAGTTTGCCAAACTGGTATATGAGAAGTTCAAATTAAGGTCATCCACAAAGGTTATGGACATGATAAAATAAGAAAATAATAGTATTTTTATGATTATCTAGTAGCGGTTTTCCTAACAGGTTTGTGGACTACTTAGAAACCTAGAAAAGGTAAATCAGAAAAGCTATGCATGTTGCTATTAACCCAGAAGTTTAAATTTACTGTACAAGATGCACTGGAAAATATTTACAGCTTCTACAAATTAAAAGATACTGAAGACTGGTGCTGTAGAGGGCATGCTGTAGTCGGCTTTGAAGAGGAATTTCTCTGTCTGATCAAGTGGGTAACAGAAGAACTGAAATTCAGGCATTGTCAGTTTTCTTCCGGGTTTCTGTGATTCTCGGTTATGCTGTGTACATCCATTAAAACTTTCAAAAGAGTTGTTAGCATCTTTCAAGCACATTCACACACACTACATATTCACCACTTCATATATGTGGCACAAAGTCTCTGCTGGAGTGGACTATAGTAGCTATTTAAATGGAATATAGCAAACTTGCCTAACAAGCCCCAGCAAAAGCTGTACCCAACAAAAGCTGCATGAGAAACCAGGGAGCTGCACTTTCCGTTACTGTTTAGTTTTTGTACTGAGGAAACGACAAACCTCCTGTAGGAAAAGTTCTAAACAAACCCTCTTAACAAGTCAGAAATTGTCAGACAATGTCCCAAACTATATTTTAAGTTGCTTACTCTGAAGAAAAGGAGACACTTCCCATCTTACTATCAGATTAGCATATTAAATGTTGGAAAAATACAGACAAGTTACAGTATAACCCTCAAGTTGGTAGAAAAATATAGCACAGCTGGCTGAATAAAAGCCAGCATGCAGAAATGATACAGCTGCCTCAATTTTAGATTATCACTTGTTTCTGCAACACTTCATTGCTAATCTGCATAATTCTAGAAGACATTACATTAGACAGATAAGAACACCATTTAAACGTGCCCCCCCCCCAACCCAAAACCCACAATAAAATAGTAGTGGTACAGGGAAAAAAGAATGAAGCCAAGGCTAGAGAGCAAAGTACAAGAGAAAACGGGTGCTTTCCCTTTCCCTACTTTAAAAAGGTTGTGATTTTAAATAAATTCATTTAAACCACTACAAAAAGCCAACACAGAGTTATTTTAGTTTAGCTGACTTTATCAGAAATCTCTCTAAGCAAAACAAGAAATGCTTCAGTACTGAAAATGCCAAGAAAATTTAACACTGTTCGGTTTATTTTCTTTATCATTTGTATACAGGAATTGCTGTACTGAGTCAGCATCCCATTTCTGGTGATGACTAAAGGCAGATAAATAACAGTAGAGCAGAAATACAGGGCAATTACAAAGGAATACTTCCTAGGTATAGTCTATATACCAATGCAGCGATTTGCGAATCTAGGATTTTTTTCAGCCCGGGGCAATGTCTTTGTATTAAAGTTACGATTTTCATTCATTAATTTCAGTGCATTTTGAACACTGAATTTTTTGACTCTGCTATGTTCTAAGGCACGAGTTCTGCAATTTAATCATGCACTATGCAAAGAAATAGCTCTTTGTATTTCTGAACTGTCAGCTGACAACTTCACCTGATATCCTGTAATTCTTGTCTTGAAATACGTAACAACTGGTCTTTCCCTACTCATCTTCATCACAACATTAATGCGTTTGTAGGCTTCAATCATATCCTCCTCCCATGTCAGTCTTATTTTTCAGGTTCCCTTGTTGCTCCTAATACAGAAGGAGTTCCACAGTTCTAGTCATCCTTTCTCTTCTTCTAGTTTTTCTGTATTATTTCAGATCAGAAAACAGCACATAGTAATGGGGATGGAAAACCAATATAGCTTTATACATGTTCTTTACTCCACCCTTAATTCTTAACATTGCTTCTGCGCAGTTTTTGGGGGGTTGTTGGTTTGTTTCGCTTGCTACTGAGTTATGTTCTCTTAGATCTATTTACTGAGTTATATCTAGTCAAAAAAGCTAACTCTAAGAGAACCAGCTGAAAATACTTCAAAAGCTTTTCAGAAAAATTGAATACGTAGTAAAGAATAGCTAGGAAACATAACGAAATTTGGACATCAATTACCAACTTGTGGAGGTAGGGAAACTGAGGGAAGAGTAAGTCTGTTCTAATTCAGTCATCTAGCCTCCAGGCAACTAGCTAAAGAGCACCAGAATTCAGGCAATGAATCTGACTGAACTGTACCAGAATTAGTTCCAGTAAAAGCAGAAAGACTATGATGTCTCTGTAAACAACGTTGCTGGAGACACACACTAAGGCCAGCAAAGTCATTTAGTCTTTGATGGTTGCCTTTGAAAGGAGGAGAACTGGAAACATACACCAGCTTTTGCAACCATTCTATTTTGCTCTGCAGCAGACAATTCTTACTGAGGTCCAAGCTGAAAAGATGGCAGACAAGATGCTCCAATCCTAAAATACTTCTGTAATATTTTCCTGAATGTCCCTCTCACAAGCTAGCAATTTAAATGAGTTTATCTAAGGCCACAGTCTCTGTAACATGGTTTACCTATAGGTGGATGCAGCAGCAGTCTGTTCAGTTCCAAAGAGTAGCTGCTTTATTGTAAGGTTGAAGGTTTTGCTCCATCCTATTCCACATCAAAATACACAATACTGCTTTGAAATGTCTAAACAAAATCACCTGAAATGAGTAGGAAGACAGCACAACAACAATACTTAACACCTCTGAGTTCAACCATTCTGACATGTAACCTATCCATAGTCCACAGACTCTGTGCTGTGTGGACTTCCAAGTTCCCCAAACACAAAAGATATCAGTGCAGAAGAAAGAAAATTTAGAAAGGTAACTAGGCATAATGATTGTCTGGATTTTTCCACCAATTATGCAATTTGAGGACAATCTGGGAGAGATGTCCAAGTAAGCATCAGGTGAACATTTGGATGACAGATGGACAGAAGTCAAGCCAGTAGCCATCTCATGTGCAGTTAGGTTTAAGAGGTTATCACAGTTGATGTTGCCGTATGTCCCACAGACAAGGAAGGCATTTACTAACACATGGTACTGAACAGGTACATACTGAATTTTTTCAAGGTCTAGGTATGGTTCAAGAGGGATGCTCTGAATGTGTCGAGTCCAACAGCCTTCTATGTGAATATATACAGTTTGAATGCACACATAAATATTAATCAAAAGGGAATTTCAAGTTTGCTTTTATAAGAGATAAAAGCGAGTTCAGAGTAAAGAGTTTAAAAGCTGTATAATTACAGGAAGTATCACAAGATTGAATCCTGTCTGTATACATTGAGGCTTCCATTCCCCCCAATTTAAGTACAGTTTTAAAAGATGAACCATATTCATACCTCTAATGGAAAGCACCAAAACTGTTTCAGAGTTTGATGTCGGTGACTACATATAGACCACATATCCTCCAGAATTTTTTATTTCTTTTGAACAAAGCTAATCGCTACTGGTTAAAATTATACTTGAAATTAAGTTTAAAGAGTAATATGACAGTGATTGCTTCATGTTACAAGTCTGTGAAGACTGAACTGACTGATACATCTGTATAGGATATTAATTCAAATGACTCATCATGATTACTTGATTGTTGACACATCATCATTTATTGATATGACTGGCAACCAGACAGTTGTTTGGATTCAGCACGGGAGGTACTCAAAAAGGGACTGCTCCCCACTCCCTGGCCCCTCCACCAGCATGATCAAAAGTGGAACAGAGTCCTGAGATATGTCTCTCGTCAAGGGAAAAGGAACCTGTGGAGTGCTGTGGAACAGCCAAAACTCATGGAGGGGAAACCAATCCCAAAGAATCACACAATAGTAGCATAACTTCAGTTGAAAGGGACCTCTGTGGATCATCTAGTCTAATGCTCTCCTCAGAGCTGGTCTAACCTCTGAGTTAGGTCAGTCTGTTCAGGGTCCTTTCCAATTGCATTCTGAATCTCTGAAATGACAGATTCCACAGCCCCGCTGGCACCCAGTTCCTGAGCTTAATCACTCTCACCATTAATTTTATTTTTCTTCTATATCCACTCAGAATTTTCTCTGTTGCAAATAGTGTCCATTGCCCTTATCCTTTCACTGTACACTTCTGAGAAGAGGCTCTCTCCGCCTTTTCTAACACATTCGGCATTTGAACTTTGCAACCTGCCAGCCCCCTTCCCCACCTCAACAAATCAGAGAACAAACTCGCTCCAGGTCAGTAGACAGGACAGCCAACAAGGAAATCTTAGTTTTAAACGCCAGTCACAGCAAATTGTAACCTGACAATTCCAGCTCTGCTACTGCATGAGGAAATACAGAGGAAATTCTCAGATACGTTCACCTTCATGCTTTCTCTACGATGAAGAAGCATGAGTGGGTTATAAAGGCAGGTCTTCTATGGCCTCAACTCTTTGTTTAATTATAGACGAGGATACCAAGGTTGGGAGTCAAGATAAATTTTGAAATTTTAATCTTTAAGGATTGCAGACCACAAAGTTTTTATGTAAGAAAACCCTGTCCAGCAACAGAACACTCTTTGAACTGAATTCTTTCTTGGGGATTTCCCTAAGTAGAAAACTGTGCAAAGCACCCAGGGTTTAACTTCTGATCATGTGACATAAGGTTTTCTAAAGAGCTTTTCCTTGTAATCTCTTTATAATCTCTTAGTAGAGCTCCTTGGTCCTCCTACACAGAAAGCTACCTGTGGAAATTTAAAATTTGGTGTCTCACAATCACAGGTGAGGATATCAAGTCTGTAGGCTGGACTTCCAAAACTAGATAGGCAATTTTGCTTTTTATGAAAAACAAAAAAACCCAAAACCAAACCCACATACCACACCATAGATGTCAGAAAACGGACACCCTGAAAATACAGGGTCTCCCTTCCCATGTCAGGATTTAGAAATAACTGAAAATAGGATAGAAATAGCTGAGTATGATACTGATCCTCATTTGTGGTAAAAACTGAGGATGTCTGATGTAAGCACAATTTAATTTATTTTTTGTTTTCTTGTTTGTTGCATTTCACGATCACATCTAACAATAAGGCAGCAAAAGAACACTACTTGGACATTCTAGCCTCTCTGGATAATGTATATAACCTAAATTTAAAAAAACCAACCAAAAAAAAAACCTAAATAAAAAAACCAAACAAGAAAAACCCAACTAAAAAAGACCCCAAAAAAACAAAAAGCAAGATACTGATTTTTATGTCCAAGTTACATACTCAGTTCTAGACAACAGCTTTCCAATAAATCATAGAATCATAGAATCATTATGGTTGGAAGAGACCTCAAAGATCATCAAGTCCAACCGTATAACCGATGCCACCATGCCCACTAAACCATGTCTTGAAGCATCACATCTAAATGTTTTTTGACAATCTCCAGGGACGATGACTCCACCACCTCCCTGGGGAGCCTGTTCCAATGCTTAACAACTCTAACAGTGAAGAAGTTCTTTCTAACGTCCAGCCTGAACCTCCCCTGGCGCAACTTGAGACTGTTTCCTCTCGTCCTATCGCTAGTTACCGGTGAGAAGACTGTGCTAGGGGGTCTGTTTATTCTATTTCTACGAAGTAGTTACAGTATCTTTGTCTTCATTAATGCCAGAGGAATATAAACTGTACTGTTCTAAGTGCACAGAATGCATCACTTCATGCTTAAGGCATCTTCTGCCTCCGCCTCCAGAGGGACAGGGCACATATGCCGCAGTACTTGTCTAAAATCACAGATAAACCCAGTATGTGATGAGATTGTAATAACGTGACTGGAAAGAGGTCACCTACCTTTCTGCTTCCTGATGACCTCAAAAATTCTTTTTACTCTAAATTAATCTGACCATTTGGAGGAAGGAACACAGCAGGTAAAATAGCCTTTGCTGGTGGCAAAGATATCCACCCTAAACAAAGGCCAGCGAATCTACTAGTAAAACTGCTTATCTATTAAAGAATCAACATGAAGTGACAAAAAGGGATAGACAAAACAGGTGACGTCTATCCTGAAATGACTCCTAAGGCAACCCATGTTGTAACACACTACAGCATAGGCAGTCTCTTACCTGAGCTGGTGAGCACACTCAGGGGACTGCTGGAGGAAGTGAGGGCAGAGGTACCACTCGGTGTATTCTGAGCCGCGCTGGCCGCAGCTGCTAACGCAGCCAGGTTCTGCAATTGCATCGCATTCAGTCCTGCAACACATTGAAGAATGCACAGAGTTTTCACCTATAATTGTCACCATCATCCAAGCTTAACAGATCCAGCAACCTCAGCACATCACAAGGGAGTAAAGGGAAGGAGGTGAAAAACAACAGGCTTAATACTAGTCACTGATCTTGTCCACATTGCAATTCCTTGTTATAACTAAAAAAGTTTTTCTTTGCCCAGATAGATGAGTTTCAGTAAAAGATCAGGTAGTCATGATCCAAGATGTAGACTCCAGAGTACAGAAATTTTCAAGCAGTGTTCTCTCCAGTCATAAAAGCGTAACAATTTTAACTGAGAGTTAAGCCAGGGTCTGACAGCTCATCTGCAAGTTAGAGAACTTGTCTAGACACCAGGGCATTAACCTCCTCTTCTCTTATGTCCCTCCACTCTCTTTGTATGGGAACAGCAGTAACTACAGAATTCTTTCCAGAAGGCCTACGCACCACAGCGGCCACAAAGTCACACTTTAACCCACCATCAGCTGAGTTTGGTCCCCTTAGCAGCCAAGAAGCAACAGTCAATTGTGCAACAATGTCAAGTGGCAACTCCTGATCATAAGATCGGCCAATGTACGTGTAGGCTAGTCAGTTGGTCAAACAAAAGTGGTAAGGAAAATGGGAAACATCAGGCACGTTGTGGGCAAGCAGTCAGGAATACTGCAGGGGGAGGAAGGTGTCCCTGTGTTGATGAACTTTTACTGGTCAATTTACTCATCTGACTCACCTTAATTTTGAGTCATAATTTTTGAATGAAACCATTTGGTCAGTACTGACACTGTAGTTTGCCCTCTCTTCCTGCCATGTGATTGTCACTGATATCGATCTTCTGAATTCTGTATTTTAGCCATCCTTTGGTAGGCTAGCTCCATTCTTCCAATTCCGCCTCTCTTCCCGTTTCCCTTATTTCCCTTTTTTGTCTATACCTTTGCTTATTCTAACAATTCCTCCTCTTTTCATCTGACTTCAGACAATCCCTAGTAATTCTTCCCTACAAAATTAAAATCAAAATTAAATTAATCACCATTCATATAACAACACCAAAACATCCTAGGCAGATGCTGCACCTCATCTTTTTGATGCTTACTAAGTACTTGGTGACAAAGTACACATCTCAAATAATTCACATCTCAGTTTTGTAATTTAAATATGTAAACAGAAAACATAAGAATGTAAGTGACAATGCAGTGTAAAATATTTGTTTTCTAAAAAAACTTCTGCTACCTTTAGCATCATTTGTTTGGTGGTTTTTTTATCTTTTTCAATTGTTTTCTCTTTGTGACAGAGTCTGTTTCCCTAACCACATTTAGTGCCTCAAACAAGAGGATTCTGCCTTTATTTAGTTTCTCAAGACGTCATTGTAACATAAAAGCATGAAGTTAAAACCAAAGATTGTATTTTTCTGTTTTCACTGCACTACAGAGGGTTAAAAGTGCAAGTGTTAGAGCTAGTGAAGAACAGAGCAGCTTGCTTCCTTTCTGAAGCAGTCTGGCATGTGCATGCTGCACCTGTCCTCTTGTCATCACATTGTTTTGCCATCTGCTTTCAAACAGGGTCAAGATTAAATTTTGTCTACAAAGTCTGATATAGTTTGGGATCTAATTACCTATTTAATTTTTCTTTCTATGAATTTCAAAAAAGGAGATCAGCTGAGATACTAACAGGACTTTGAAACTAAAACTCTTTCTGTGAAGAATCACAGACTTGGAATAATTCTTTCAAAACACCATGCAACATGCTATTTATACATCCGAGTTCTCAAATTTTAAGGTGTTCTTTTAAATAGTGAAGACAGAATTACCCTGGAAACTTCATAGGTAACCTCAGCTAGTTAGCCCCTTCCCTCTCTCCCAGTCCTTATTGTAGTAACAATTAAGATGAACTGCTGTACTGTTTTTCTCCTTTATTACCACTTGGTTTTAAACAGACACAAGAGGGAGAAAAAACACTATCATGCGCATAACAAAATCTATTATAGATCACCACCACACAGGATATTAGTGAAACCGATTTGAAAAAAATTGCTTTTGGCAAGAGTCTTAGATCTAAGAGCTCTGAAGAGGTCCAACATGAAAAAAGTAAACATAAGAAGATATGGTTAGAATCAACCTCAAGTATAAATCAAAGTTCTTACAACTGAAAATGTAACACTTTGCAAAAGCTTCTAATTGTTACTGATGGGTGTACCAACACAAGTCAGATGTACAAAGACACTTCAGTTTCTTAACACTTTTACATCAGCCTCTGCACAGACGGGGCATGTAATATTGTGACCTACTGTACAACTTCAGGAGGCAATTTTAAAAGCTTCAAATGTTCAGTATTAAACCCAAAACTATAGTTTTTCTGCCAGCTGAAGAATTTGGAGAACGTGGTGAATGGAGTTACTAACATGTGTTTTATTATTCCCTACCCTGTGAAGACAGAAGGGACAATCAGTTTGCAGCCCCAGTACTGCTATACTTAGTGAATATTCTGACTAGCAGTCCACAGGAAGGAATTTGGCTCATACCCATTAAGCTGATATTTCTCCAACAGTAATGGTGTAATCAATCGCAATTCAAACGAAGGAATTAAAGAACCTGAATGAAGGACTAGTTCACATTTCTACCAGCATTGCATTTTTCAGCTTTGATGTATTTGAGAACAAAGAATTTAAAATGAAAAGCCTAAGAATCCATTATCACTGAAACACATGCATTAGTGCTTACTTCAAAACACAATGCTTCACATACGCTCCTGTTTGGATGAAAACAAATAAATAGAGCCATCTTTTTGTACTCCCAAGGGAAGGTAATTTTAAATGCCAGAGGCAGGGGACGTTGCCAGCGTACCACAACTTACCTTGGGAACAATGCTTAACTAAGATTAAGAAGGAACATCCACACTTGTAGCAGAGGATTCCTGTCATTCCAAAGGAGTGGGTAAACTCAAGGCTACTTATTTCAAATGAGGTTAATGTGTCTACAAGCCTTTTGGCTACCTTCTCTACCCTCCTCCTCTTTGGCACTGAACTTGTCTTCTGGTAGAAAAAAAACTCACCTCCCATTGGGTGGAGGCTGCTCAATGTGTTCAGGTTCCCAGATGACGCAGCTGCTGTCTGCTGAAGGAGCTGCAAATAAAGCTAGACATTACACCAAAAAACAGAACAAGAGTGAGAGTGAGGGCTGGCTCCGCTTCTGGGAGAAACTGCATCACACCACAGCCAGAGCGCCGTCACAAAGGGAATTCCCACTGCCCATGCACCACATCATAGCAAAGTGTAAAGAGAATTCCCCTTACACAACACAGCCAGAGTACCACCATTGTGAAAATCCATGTCGCCCATGCATCGCATTGCAGCCAAAGCAACAGCACAATGCTTTCCTCACTCAACATAATCAATGTTGAGGGAAGTTTATAGCTAATGCACCAAGACAAAAACAGTAGAATCAGTAGTGACAGAGCACTCCTATTCAAAGCACCTCAGGCAGGATTGCATTCCCTAAGGATATACTACCTCAAGCCAGACCTTACAGCTGACACTGCCAGCATAGGACACATGGCAAATGCCATACCAAAACCAGAGGGCCACTGTGAGAGGGAACCCCCTCCACTTTCCTTAAGCACAGTAGCCTTGAGAGAAATTTCAAGCCTCAGCTCAGAAGCTATTTAGATGGATTTCTTATTCTTTTCTCCGTTAACTAGGTGGCATTATAAAAAACTCCCATCTACCAAACTTAAAAGCAGTAGTAAAAGAGAGAATGCCCCGACTTCAACAATACACCACACCAAGAACGAGAAGAAATTTTCCTTTTCTGTTCCCCAGATCTTACATTGCATGAATTCTCATAACTACTCTGGCAACCCACATGAGCCAGTGCACATCAGTTTATGAAGAGTTCACCCTTTAGGGACCCAGCAAAATCAACTAAAATCAGTGACAAACAGTAGACTGCCTTCTGTTGTGTCATTTCTGCTGAAGAGAGTAGTTTATTTTCTGTGGGGTTTTTTGGGGGGGTTTGGCTTGGTTTGGTTTTTTACTGTGCACTGTCAGGTGCTCGGTGCTTCCAACCTGATCACTTTTTCTACTTGGACAGCACCAAGTACTGTTCTAAGTTTCACTGGAAGGGGATGAGAGAAAAAAAGGCTAAAAAAAGGAAAAATGGAAGAGGAGTACAAGAACTATGTCATCAGTTCGACATGAAAATGGTTTATATAGGTAAACATTGAGGTCGTAATATATGAAAAAAATCTTCCCAGCACAAAGTCATTCTACAGAAGACAGGGAAAAAAAAGTTTCAGTAGTTAGGGCTACAGTGACTAGCATTGAAATCCTCACTTAAATGTATCCTGACCAGCTGTTGGCACATAACTTAATTTCAGCCTCCTCATCCACAAAATGGGGATTAAGAACCCTGCTTCTATCTATCAGGAGTCTTCTAAAAATGAATACATTAAACACTACAAGATGATTAGACACTGTAATACCTGAAGAGATGAAAAGAACCCAAATCAGAAACTCACTGCTAAGTATTGGGGTCCAAGTGTGTTGAGACCAGCCAGGTTTCCCCATACAGAGGCAGCACTGATCTGTTGCATTTGTTGCTGGAGTTGCTGAGCAATTCGTTTCTGCTCTTTGTCCTTCTGCGTGTCCGCAAATTTCACCACAATGGGAGAAGAGCAACCCTGCAAACAGCAATTCAAACAGTTACATACTTGCTATCCCCAGCAGTCACAAAAATACTGCATTAAGACCCAGTCACTGGAAGCACTCCCCTCCCTCCACATGCATATATACATACAGATATGTATATTTAAATAGTACATTTCATTAAAGGTTCAAAATGTCATTTGCTTTTAATTCTATCTTGCATTTTGGTATTTTCTCTGCAGATGATGTTTCTATCTCGAGCTCTAAAAATAGGAGCAGAACAAACACAAAGGTCCAGGAATAGCATTTGCAAAGAAACACACACTGCACTTATCCTTCTCTCTGCTCTCTAGTCCTCCAAACTCCACAGTGACTGCCTGACAAATTACATCTCTCCTGACACCCACTAACTTGTTTTACCTCCATGGTTTGTGCTTGGTGCATTGCTTTGATTGCTGTTTGTGCCATGGCTCTTGTTGTAAAAGTCACAAATGCACAACCTGGGGAAAGAACAAAAAGGAACCAAGTCATTCACTACATCCACAGTTACTGGGATGAATAAAGAAATGAAAATGCCAGGAGGAGATGAAGAAATCACAGAAAGAGCTGAAATGCCACCTTGAGTTGCAAAAGGTAGCATCCAGCGGAGAACCTTGAACTGTCGGAAAAGCTTCCTGCTTACCTCGGCTCAGGCCATCTGGGCCCCGTAATATCCTGCATTCTTCAATCTGCCCAAAGGGGGAGAACATCACTCGGATATCATTTTCATTGCACTTCTTGGATATCATTCCAATAAACAACTTCCTATCTTCTACTGCTAAGAAATCAAAAGATAAGAGTATTACCAGCAAGTATGTGCTTACTAGGTCTTATGTCGTCAAGTCTTCTCCATCAACTGCAGTTATTCCCCTTGTATTTAGGGTAGGGGCTTGTCAAAATCAGATTCTCAATAATGGAATCTCTTCAATTTAAGAGGATGCATATGAGATACCTCAATGAACCTGAAGGATGCCTGTTTTATGATGTTTTATGTTTACATTTTGCTGACTGTTTCTCCCTTCCAAGCCTGCGAACTGCAAGAATGTAAGAAAAGGAAAAAATATATCAGATTCAGCACTTCCCTGCATCTCCTACATTCAGCTCCTGCTGAGTGAGAGAAGACTTGTATGTATGTATTTTATCGGACTATTTTCATCCTCTCTCCTCTGTCTCTTCTATCTTTAGACTACCAACTTGCCTGTTTAGACAAAATTAGGTAAGTGAGCTGCAGAAAGCTTCTTTCTAGCCTCTTTATCATGCCAATCACTTAAATTTAGATGTGCCTATTTCCTCATGCTCCTGTCTCAACAGTGGAAGCAACAGCAGTTGCTAAAACAGGACAGTTTCAGTTCTGTTTCAGATTCGTCCATTCTGATCTGTACCAAAAGCATGAAAATAACACCTCAAATCAGAGCGATGGAGTGTGTGCTACTGTATCCTGCCTCTAAATGCTGATGCTACTAGATACATTAGAGCTGAAGAATACCTTTCAGTGTGCAGGCTACGTTAAAATAAATGGTCCAGAAAGACATTCCTCTTAACTTTTCAGTTAGCGGTTACTAATGTCAGTTTAAGGTCACTTAAGGGAGTGAGGTAAACTCAAATCCAGAACAAAACTTTATACCTCTCATTTTACGTATTTAAGGACGCTAATCACCTCTGAAATACTTGCTTTTAAAGGATGAAGCAAATTATGCAGAGTATCATTTGGAAATATAAACCAGTTTCCAAATAAAACATTCAGCACCACATAAAACATAATATGATGAAGGCTGTAGCACCATTTGAAGCTTCAAGAGAGAAAGTCTCCCCCTATTCAGTGCCATGGTGAGGGGAAATCAACTTATTTGCTGAGTCTTCTATGGTGTTGAAGAGGAAAATTCCAAACTATTCCAGCTGACATGACTTTAACTATTAAATCTTGTTGTACTCAGTTCACTTTCAAGTTTTTGGAGCAGAAAGCTGCTTTCAAATCCTTTTTGCAGTCCATTTCAGTTCAAGAGATCCAGAATCCCTTTTATTAATAGTAAGTTAAAATATTTTTCTTATTCATATTTTCACCTACACCTTTTAGTAAAACTCATAATTCTGTAACAGCCTTAGAACTGTCACTCTAAAATTCCATTAAATACTTCTTTCCTCTTTCCATTATTTTCCCAGGATATTCCTGTGTGTGCGTGTATAATACAAGATCAATTTTAGTTTAGAGAACCTATTCTGTTCTCCTCCCAACAATACTTCAAAGGAATTACTCCTTTCTAGATATATTTACACAGAAACGTATTTTGTATACACACGGAGGAATTTGCAGATGGAATTACTCCTACTATGTTACCCGTATATCCCATCTTCTGTTTTCAATTATCTTAAGATGTAAGCTTTCTGGAACCAGGATTATCTTCTCCCTGATGCAACAGTAATCTTACAGTAACTATGGCAAATTAAGAAAATAAAACTCAGCCAAGCCTAGAAAGGTTGAAACTACAAGATGCTAATCACTTTCTTTGCTTATCTTGCAGCAATATATATAGACCCCCACACATTTGAGCATGTCTGTATGTATGTATATAAACTCATCATGGGAGTACATGGATAAATTATCATTTACCCAATGGTAGATGCTAAATCTCTTAATCCATTTGAAATGGCCAATGTGCAGAAACATTCACAGTTTTTTCTCTACTAAACTGTTGTGAATTCTCAATCTCCCTTGTATGCTACAAGAAGTTTTAACTCTTACCCTAGCTGCAATAGGCCTTGCTTCAAATTTGTCAAGCACTTGAAAAAGCATTTCTAAATTTCATAGAATCACAGAATAGTTTGGGTTGGAAGGACCTTAAAGCCCATCCCATTGCACCCCCCCTGCCATGGGCAAGGACACCTTCCACCAGACCACGCTGCTCAAAGCCCCATCCAACCTGGCCTTGAACACTTCCAGGGATGGGGCAGCCACGGCTTCTCTGGGCAACCTGCGCCACTGCTTCACCACCCTCATCGGGAAGAATTTTTTCCTAATATCCAATCTAAATCTTCCCTCTTCCAGTGCAAAGCCATTGCCCTTTGTCCTGTCACTACCTGCCATACTAAAAAGTCCCTCCCCATCTTCCTTGTAGGCCCTTTTAGGTACTGGCAGGCTGCTTTAAGGTCTCCCTGGAGCCTTCTCTTCTCCAGGCTGCACAGCCCCAACTCCCTCAGCCTCTCCTCACAGCAGAGGTGCTCCAGCCCTCGGATCATCTTTGTGGCCTCCTCTGGACCCACTCCAACAGGTCCATGTCCTTCTTGTGCTGGGGGCCCCAGAGCGGAACACAGTACTCCAGGCAGGGTCTCACGAGAGCAGAATAACGGGGCAGAATCACCTCCTTTGACCTATTATAGTCTTTCTTTTGATGCAGCCTAGAATATGGTTTGTTTTCTGGGCTGCAAGCACACATTGCCAGGTCATGTTCAGCTTCTCATCAACCAACACTCCCAAGTCCTTCTCTGCAGGGCTGCTCTCGATTCACTCATCGCCCAGCCTGTATCCATGTTTGAGATTGCTGCTACCCATATGCTGGACCTTGCACTTGGCCTTATTGAACTTCATGAGGTTCAAATGGGCCCACCTCTCAAGCCTGCCAAGCTCCCTCTGGATGGCATCCCTTCCCTCTAGGGTATCAATCACAACATTCAGCTTGGCGTCATCCACAAACTTGCTGAGGGTGCACTCAATGCCACTGTCCATGTCCCCAACAAAGATTTAAACCACCTTAGTTCAAAGAACAACTCACTGGATGTTTCCCTAACTGACAATATGGTTCTATCACAAGCAGCAGCAGTGGGAGATACTGAGTCATGGAATTTAAGAGACATCCATTATGCTAACAACTATATTGAAAACACGTATTTTTCTTTTCTTTTTTTTTTCTTTAAAAAAAAAAAAAAATCAGGTCTCCAATTCAGAACACTTTATCAGAAGCTCTTCAACAAAAGAAAAATCCTCAAGCTTCCCTTTTAGCACAAATGATGCCAAAGTCAGACTTTAGTAAAGCTTACCATTACTCTTTTCACTGTCAGCTGGTTTCATCTGGATAGGATGGTGCATCTGAAATGTAACAAGATTATTTAATCCCAGATGCATTCACTTTATACTATATGAAATACATCTCATAAGAATTGTGGAAGAAAGAAATAGTAGCCTAAATTGCCTCAATAGAAGCGCATATGTAACAATACCCAAATTTCTAGAAGAAAGAAAAGCTTTCCTGATATGCCATCATTCCTCCTCAGAGCGTATCATAAGAGCCATGCCCACCCACTTCACTACCATATTATTCTGCCAAATGCTCCAGAATTCTCGCAAATGCTCCAAGATTCTTTTGAATAGTTCTTTTAAAACATTATTTGAAGGCAAGATAACTTATGTTTGTACATCAGTGGTGCCAAAGCTCAGAAAAACAAGACAGAGTTGCAAAGAAAGCATGGCTCTTCTCTTACCCCTGGGAGGATCTTCATGTTGTGAAGAGCATTCTGTGCTTCTAGTGCAGCTTTACGGGTATAAAATGTAACAAAACAGCACCCTGCAATTGAAACAAAATGCTAGTCAAGAAAGAACACTATGAATCTTGACATGCTGTACAGAGGTTGCAAGTCCTGCTTCTATCCTTCCAATGCAAAACGTATGACAAGTAGAAGGGGTGAGACATTGAAGTAAGTAGGTACTACTGATTGTGACTGTTTAAAAAAAGATTTCTAGGTTCAACAAAAGAGGATATATTCAGAACTGACCCGATATCACCAATACACCATTAATACAAACATTTAGAGACATCCGCCAAATAATTGTTGTTATTTCCATTATCAAACTCAACAATTATTTGCTAGTACGAAAAACTTACCTAGTTTCATAGGAAATAAGATATTGCATATAACTGAACTGCAAATCCAGGTAAACCATTTAGTTAGGATTTGACATACACAAATGACTAATACTGCAATTTTAGATTTTATGTGAAACCGTCACACTTCCAGCAACATTTTGATCACATCACAGCAAAACAATGATGCTCTGGAGCAACACAATATTAATTCGATATTCTGCTTTGCAATTACAATTCATACTCTTCAAGCATTCCCATCACTTCTGAGCTCTAAAAAAAAAAATTATGATTCTCCTCAGCTCAGCTAATGACTGGATCACAGTCCAACTATAATTAGGCGCACACACACTTAAAGACTCGAAAGCCTGGGCTTGCATGCATACCTGGTCACGCAGAGCTCCAACACACAGGGATGTTTCAATATGCAAACAGCCAAGATTGTAACTATGTGAAAGCAGCTGAGACCCCAAGTCTCACATAAGAAGTACAGAAGTTCTCACCTTTGCTTTGAGGAGGGTTTTGGCTCCTGTCCCTCAAGACATTGATTTCATAGACAGCACCATACTGTTCAAAAAGTTCTCTTAGATCCTTCTCACACCAGCTCCGCGGGACCTGACCCACAAACATCTTGATAGCATCTAGATCAGGTTGGTCTGGGTGATCCAGTGTGCCATTCATTTTCTTTGAGCTATGAAAAACAAGAAGGAATTTCTGGTCTATGCCTTTCCACAGATTTTCAATGGTATTGCAGCTAGAAGAATCATGTTTACAGCGAGATAAAAAAAAAAAAATATTTCTACACATATATAAATATATATGATTAAAATACACATATAGAGACAGACTCTTGCACATTCCCAGTCCTGCATACCAGAGCATATTCAGAAACATCATTCACATTCATTGGCAAGGTGTGTACTTGGAAACCAAACATTCTCTACGCAGCTGTTTAAAACTTCTCTTCACGTTTGTTCCTATAATGTAGTCAACATCTGGAATTCCGGACATAAATCTGTTGAGAGGACTGAAAGATATCACTAGTTCAACCATGTAAAATTTTACAGAAAAAGAAACCAGAACAGGAAGGAACCTAAACTCGGTCTACCCTCCGACTAGTGAAGATATCAGTAACCACTGAAAATGAGAGGATAACATTTTTTTTGTTGTTTTTTAAATGTGATTATCTGAACTGTCTCCCAGGGTGAAGATCCATCTTAAAACAGAGAAACTGGTACAACGGAACAGATGAGAAGTTTCATTAAAGGTTTAGAAGGCAATAGCTCTTCGTCAAACTAGGGAGCTTTCACGAATATTTGGAAGAAAAAAAACAGGCTTAGTTTGTATGCGGACAGGTTGGGACTAGACAATCTTGTTAGCCACAGACTGAACCAGGTTCAGTAATGGTACAGTGTTAAGATAGGAAAAAAGCGTCACTCAGACTACAACAACATGGAAGTTTTGAGTATGGGAATCTTCAATAGGCTTCAAGGCATTACATCTAGCCATATAAACAGTTTATAACCTATTAATAAAACTGTGTTATACTCCACCCAGCTAGTTGAGAGTCATACACTGCTTTCTGTATTAACTCCTCATTGCTTGCCAAGTGCAATTTGAGGTCTCATTATCGGTAGTCACAGCCTGGTATACCACAGGACCTGTCTCTGTGGAAGACTGACCGTAGCGACATCCTATTGTAGCTATAGTGATTAGTAGGTTAAAATTGCTGACCGACCCCTGCATAATCTAGAAAGGACATGGGGACTGCAATAGCAACTATACAATGATTCCCCCTGCCCCCAAACTCTTTGCTGAAGAATACAGGTGGCCTTCTTCCAGAGTAATCAGCTCTATTCATCTCTGGTTTTTTCCTTTAAAGACAGTTTTTGAATGGCTTATTAACCGCACATTACAGTGAACAGCGTTCTTCTCACTGTCCATCTGCAATCATATTCCCCCTTGAACAGAATTTAAAAAAATAAATAAATTCCAAACCAGTTAATGTTTAGTTAACTTTTTTCCCCCTCAATACACTGCTGTTCAGAGCCTAACAAAAAACTGATGCCAGGGAAAGATCCTAATTTTATCGCTGTATGAACAGACCTCAGAAACAACAAAGCTTCTTACTAGAAGGGAAGGGAATCATCCTAAAACCTTTCACTCCTTTCTACCTTTCCACTTAGAAAGGGTCAGCACCTCTCCGAATAGCCAAGGCAAACAATACCTTTTACAAAAAGGTAAACTACCTCTTTTCATTCAATGTCTTTTCATTCCAATTGAGAAGAACTGGAAATCATTCACCCTCTTCCAGTAATAATTTTCAGCCCTCCCTCCTATGCCGTGGGTAGCTTCAAGAGCACAGCGTGGCTCCTGTTAACTGGGCAACTCTTAACATGACCTCAACAGTACACAAGGAATCTTTCACGTCTAATTAAAAAATTTCATCTAGACTCATTAACAGGGAAGAACAGAAACTGTTCTCCCAACAACTGATTTAAATAACTGATTTTATAATATCAGCACCTGTAGCATACTACAAACAGTACTGCCAAATAGCTTTAGTCCTCCTTAGCCCCCATCCCCAAAATTATCAGATTTTTTCCCTCCCCCATCCAGAACCCAACATCAATTGTCAATGCCCACTAGGATTTCTTCAGGAAAACCATCTGCAGGCTCTGCAATCTTTCTCCCCTCCACCCCCCCCCCCCCCACATCAACAGGAGTTCATCAGACAGCAGAGGTTTCAGAGACACCAATTCCAACTATCACTTTAGTTATAAACTTAGACATGAAGACAAAATACTTACACAGGGCTAGCATTCAAGGAGCAATGGTCCACCATCATCTCTGGGAGGAAATCCAACTTGAACGCAGCCATCACCTCAGTCTGTGACAAACTACTAACACTAAATCAGTGTATTGCCTAACCCCCAAACAACGCCACTTCCAAAAGTCCTGCAGGTCTTAACACTCAGCCACACAAAAAAACACTCAAACCACAGAAACAGAAGCTCAGGGAGACCAGCAATAGACACCACAGAAACAGGCTGGACTGGGAAAGGGACATGGAATCCCAGATTAAAAAGGGGATGTGACCATGTGAAGGGAGGCTCAGCTTAATACACAATGAAAATGCTGATGCACTGGGCTTGTTTTGTGCAATTTTCCCTGGCGAAGCAGTACTGAGCGCACTGTCAGATAAACAGAGTGTCAGATCCATGAAGATAGCAATGGGTAACAGAGCAGAAAGAATACAAACTCCAGTCTTTCCATCCCCAACTCGCTCCTTGCCTCCCAAAATGGCAGTCCGAGGCCTTCAGGTTCAGACGGACACTTCCCATATCACCAATATTAAGCTGCGAAGTCAAGAGGTTCCTTCACCATAAACATAAACATTTTCAATGGCTAATCTCACTCTTTTCACCTTGTGCACTGTTTGACGCTCTCTAGGGAGAAAAATGCCAACTAAAATGTTTCTCTGAACCTGCCAAAAAAAATCTTAGCTTCAAAGCTAAGATGATTTGATTACTCAAAAATTCCTGAACTACCACAGAACTTCAAAACCTACTCCTTTTATAGAAGCAAAACACACATTCTTCTGGAAACAATACTTTGCCCATCGTGCATCTATGAATTCAGAGATATACAGAGCCTACAGATGATAAAGAAAGGGAAAAACACAGTGATTTGTTGAAAACTGTTTTATAATCTTTTAAAACACCGATCAGAACACCTCAATTGCTTCACCATTAAAACAGGAATAAAATGTTGATCGAGGAACTGTGAGCTGTATTTATACAGACTTGTTAAATCTCCAATACCCAAACTAACGGGGAGACAATCTGGATAAGACTGGATGCATTGGGAGATGCACAAATATTTGACTGCAGAGAGCGAGTGCGGCAGAGGCAGCTGGGTGTCTCCGAGCACTCCAGGAGGGATGATTACTTCAAGTCCAACATGAATACAGATAAGCCTTACATATATGGTCAATATAACCACAAAATAAAGTCCTAGAGCATCAAGGAATGCATGCTGGGGCAGCTGGGATTACTTTTTTCTTGTCTGTCACTGACTGTCACATGTGCTTGCAGTTATTTAGACTGGCCAGTACATACAGCTTGCTTTATGCTTGCACAGTTACAGCATGTCAATTATTTTTCCATAAATAACCATTTCCAACCTCTGGAAAAAAAAGAACATTTCCAATCTTCTGCCTACAGTGAGGTTAATTAAAAGGTTATTAAAACGAGTTAGGTCCCATAATGGAAAGACATATGCATGTCTTTGCAAAATAAGAGAGGGCTTGAATTTAGCACGCATCAAATATTCAACAGTAACTACTTCATGCATGCTCTTACTATGTGGTAAATGCAAGAAAGCTTATTCTTTGATGAAAAAGGTGTAAGCTACCTGCTAAGCACCACTGTGCTTATGCAAATGGGCATGCAAATGGACACTAGGGAGCACAGGTCTATTTATTAGCTTTCAGTAGATTGTTCATATCTACCTTCAGACACATCTTACAGGCTTCCCACTTGAAAAATGCCACATTGTGTAAAACACATCATATTCAAAAGTTAAATTGAGCCTGGAGCTCACTTTATGGATTTCTCCAAAATAAGCCCACAGAGAGAAACACTTCAGATTTGTACGATTAAAACAGCAGATCATAGAATACAGACTGGTCAGGGTTGGAAGGGACCTCTGGAGATCATCCAGTCCAACCCCCTGCCAAAGCAGGGTCACCTGCACCAAGATGCACAGGACGGTATCCAGGCAGATTTTGAACATCTCCAGAGAAGGAGACTCCACAACCTCTCTGGGCAGCCTGTTCCCGTGCTCGGTCACCCTCAATGAATAGAAGTTCTTCCACATATTCAGATGGAACGTCCTATGTTTCAGTTTGTGCCCGTTGCCCCTTAACCTGTCACGGGGCACCACTGAAAAGAGTCTGGCCCCATCCTCTTGACATCCACCCTTAAGGTATTTATAAGCATCGATGAGATCCCCTCTCAGTCTTATCTTCTCCAGGCTGAAAAGGCCCAGTTCCCTCAGCCTTTCCTCATAAGGGAGATGCTCCAGTTCCCAATCATTTTCGTTGCCCTCCCTTGAACTCTCTCCAATAGTTCCTTGTCTGTCTTGAACTCGGGAGCCCACAATCAGACATGGTGGGGTTCCTGCCACTGTTTGCATAAATCTATAGACCAACAATGTAAAAGCTGGTCTTAACTATGAAGAACAGAATTCATTCCTTCTGGTCTCCCAGTCATCTTTAGCTTTTTTAAGCAGCCAGTAAAGTACCCCAGCAGCCATGCTTACTGTAGGTTCAATGAAAGATGACGCTGGCAAGAGATACTCCAGAAAATGGGTTTTGAAAAGGTTACTGAAATCAATTAGTTTACTGAAGAAAATCACGAAGTCATTATGATTTGATCCTATGCCCACCCTTTTTCCTCATCTCTCTGCTCCTCAAAATGGAAGCCTTGTCTGCTTGTTCCATTAAGGCAAAACTGCAACAAGTTACAGGCATTGTCACACTGTCATACTCCATGTCAAATTCAGCCTACTGGTTTTGATAATTAAAACATCAGTTTTGTGCAACTATCCTGCTACATATTAACTTTTAATTCTTGTTATACAGTCTCTAACTTCTCCTGTGATGTGCTCACTTCATTTAATGAACAGTGCCAAAAATATTTCACACACTGTTACATACAATTTAGGGGAAAGGAAGAATCAATACTAGAATGGCGAATAAGTATCTGAAGGTATGTTAGTCAAGAGTCAGGGTCTCAGGGTACTATACTTCTGCAGTAGTGATGCCAATTTCAGTGACAAAATGCTAGTGCACAAACAGGTTTAACATTATTTAGTTGAAGGCATCAAGCCAGTGAAATTAGAACACTTATGGACTTCACTTGTGAAAATATCAGAAAGAGTGGAAAAAGATGGTATTTTGCTATTGCACAGAAATAAGAAGAATTAAATGAGGAAGTAATGTTTCTGTGGAATTATAAAACACACAGAAATCATCCTAGCCATTGCTCACAAAGAAAGAAAGAAAGAAAAATAAGAGAGCTAAACACACTTATTTTTTGCTCAGATGTCAAA